>NC_030433.2:24666398-24693898 GCF_001660625.3 Ictalurus punctatus
ACAACCACCCACACCCCCTCTCATCACCCACACCCCCACTCGTCACCCACACCCCCAACAACCACCCACACCCCCACTCGCCACCCAGTGTACTCACTGTGAATTGGAGCGGCTCTGACGTGCCTGGAGAAGGCCATCTTGTTCTCCATCTCCACTGCTGAGGTTAATAAACTTGTTCCAGTTATGAGTGCTGTTGCAGGTGAGAGACGAAAGCGCTGGCTGTGGTTCAGAGTTTACTTGCATGCTGTTCCTCTTATCCACTGCTGCTGTTGATAAAGAAACCGTCAGCCACAAGAGATAACTGATCCCGTTAAACAGGGGAAGTTCTGAAATGTCAACGCCTGATTTAAGTGAGCATACACTCGATATGTTTATTTGCTCTTCTCTTCCAAGAATAACTAGAAATCTATCAAGAGAAAATATCAGACTTGACTTAAGTGTAGAGTTCAAAGGGCTACAGGATCCCTGAGGAAGTCCATAAATAATGTTTATAGTTGCTAACAATGCTATAAAGGGACATCCAATGGCAAACAGAGCCCGAAACTAGAGGATTAATGTCCTCCCACATGTCCTCACCTCGGTCTTTCTCGGAGTGTGTAGGAGTATGGAAGAGTGTGAGCGGTCTCTCGCTGCAGGATGGAGCTTTGCTCTCCGTGCTTTTCCTCCTGGAGAAGCTGGTCTGAGAGCTGTTTTGTCCTGCTCCAGGAACTGGCGTCTCTTTGAAGATCTGTGAAGGTAATAATACCGTGAGGTCAACGAGTCTGAGTAAACATTTTACTGACGGTTAGTAGACACGCTGCTGCATGAGAGTTCAGAAGAATGAGATGATGCTGAAATAAATCAGGCAAAAAGTAATTCACTGCAAGTTCAGCGAGGTCAGTTTATCTAATGAACAATGAAAATGATCTTTTCCCCAAAGACAGCGTCGTATGAATGATATAATAATATTCACCGAGTGGAGATTTAAGCCCTGCAATTTAATAAATTCTAAAAACATACACATTATATTCACAATTACATGTTCTTGGCACATAAAATACTGAAATAAAATGTCAAAAATTCAAGACTGGCAAGAGAAACCTAATAATACCTAATAATGGCAATTTCCAGAAAGTTAAAGTAATTCAGAAAATACACTATTTAATTCTCCTGTTCTGTTCATCATTTTAAAGCGATCAGGATACCTCAATATATTTTAATCTCCATCATACAAACAATATTAACAGAGATAAACAAACTAAACCCTTTTACATGCCCGAGGATTCTCCTGATAGTGTACTAATGAGTGACTGCAGATAGGAGATGGAGAAAAAATATATATATATACTTATATATATATATATATATACACACACACACACACACACACACACACACACACACACACACATATATATTTGTTACATATTTACAAATATTTGCAGTTTTGTTATAGTATTATTTCACTGAACCTGACCTGGATCTGACCTCTGTGGTATGAATATGATATGATAAATTGATTCATGCACATGATGTTTAATGTTTAAGAAATTGTTGTGTGTGTGTGTGTGTGTGTGTGTGTGTGTGTGTGTGTGTGCGTGTGTGTGCGTGGCCTAAAAAATGAAATGGTTCATTCATACCTGAACACATCATAAAGGATAAATTAAATGGATCTGTACTTGATATTTTACTGTGTTCATTACAGCGTGAAACGAAAAGCCAGGTTAAACACACACACACACACACACACACACACACACACACACACACACACACACACACACACATACATATGTAAACATGTCCTTGTCCAGTTCTTATACTTTGAATTAGTCTTTTGTCCGGCTTTTAACTCGATAAAGACTGGACTCACATTTTTAAGACCTCTGTCTTGATTTCAACCACAACGTGATAAAAATAAACCACCGAACGTTCGGTGTGAGAGTTTCGTTCATTGTTTAAGAAGATAAATCAGTTCTGTTGTCGTTTCTGGGTTGCGTAGAGCAGCTCATTTTATTCAGCATTTCAGGCATTTCCTGTTGTTTCTGTGCCAGAAGCCCGGCTATATCACGAGCGGAGTGTTAAAAACTGTTTTAAAAATCACCAAACTCTCACAGCCACACCTCTACACAAAAAAAGCTTTATTTTCCTGTTCTCCGTCCCAGCATCACTGATCTACAGGGTCCGAAACGTTCCCTACGTTAGCTCTTGATTTTTCCATCAAACCCTGCTTTCTGCTGCTCACAGAAAATAAAGCAAGGAGAATTCCAGCTCGGGAGTTGAGTATAAAAGCTGAAATGCACTTTCACTAGCTGTCCTGTGAATATATTTGCTTCCACAGGCCTGTGAGGACACATGAACAGAGCAAACAGGGTAAAATCACTCTCTGCTTATCGGGCCAAGGTTCAGTCATGTGACTGGCGGGTCAGGTTACTGTCGTGAGGCAGTTCTGTGGAAGCAGATTGCCTGGGCTTTAGCGTTACCTGCTACAGCTAACACAAGCCCCTTTAAATAGGTACGAGTTTCTTTCAGCCCCTTCATCAGAGTCATTACGCATTTTATTCACACTTGTGTGTCACGCTTGAGGAGGGAAAAGAGGCTTACACGCTGTAAACACTCTATGAAAGCTGGACAAATGAATGCTGCACACAAGACAAAAAAAAGAGTGATTATTTATAAACTGGAGATGTGAACTGAGCACTTCCTGACACGCCACGAGCCATTTGTGATCGTCTCCCACATTTTAGGATGTTGTGCTCTGCTTTGTGTCCACTGTTAGAAGTAGATTTTTTAAAAAGAAGTTGTTTGAACACTCACACGTTCGTGGTTCTCAATCAGGATCTCCACCACAATGTTCTGGAACTTGATGTCCATAATTGCAGCCACAGTCTCCTCCTGCGGCCGGAGCAGGGTGGGGCCGAACACTACGCCCAGGTTGGCCACCGTCATCAGATTCTGCTGGTGGTGACTCGCCACACTGCACAAAGACCGGCGTTACTGTAAAACTACACAACTGCTTCTAATGTAGTCGTTTCTTCCACTGACTGAACAACGTCCTGTACACGAAGCTAATTTTAGTGGTAAATAATTGGATTTCCTTTTTGCTTATTTCTCATGCTGTGGTAAAGCACAGTTAGATTGTTTGTTTACATTTCAAATTTGGCCTAGCGATGAAGCTATATATGTATATATTTCCTTGTGAAACAGGAAGTCATAGTGACGTCATGTTGAAGTGCTTGACTGGTTTACACAACAGCCAATAGCGTTCGAAATACACCACATCCCCGCCCAATCTAAACAACCGGGACAGCAAGCTGCTACTGCTAACAAGCTGCTACTATAAAGCAAGACACGCCTCCAGGGGGCGGGGCTCATACAGTTCTAGAGAACGCTTAATTGAACAATCATAAATATCTGAACAAATATGAATCATCAAAAATATTTCGATAATATCAGTTTTCCTGGAAGTGACGGACTCTGAAATTAAAACGCGATTATCTCCGAAACGGTTATTTATTTATTTATTTATTTATTTATTTTCCCAGATATAGTGTCGTATCGGTGTCTGTAACTATAAGGGACAGGGACACAAATCTCTGAAACACAGATTTTATGGTTTCCAGGTTACTGTGTGGTCTCTGCTATAAACACCGTGCAGACCCGAAGATGAGACGCTGGAACCCGGGGATCAGCGCACACCGCTGAAACGTTCCTTTCAGTTCTCAGTTCTGCTAAAAACCCAGCGATCTTTCATTCTTTCACCTTTTTTTGTTTTCTCAATAAACTAAATAATCATTCTTAACCACAAATATCCTTCACCTGAACGATGTGAACTTCTATGATATGAAAATGTTATTCATTTCCTGAGGCCCCAACGGCAGCGCACAAATATAAGAGATTCTGTGGAGTAAAATTACAGAGATGATATATTTCCGTCAAGCCGCTTTGTGACCACGTCCACTAATACGAATCAAATTGATCTGAATTAAAATTGCTCAACCTACTTTGCCAAGTGCTTCGTGAGCAGCTCCAGCATCTGATGGTTCTTCTCTGGAAGACGGTGCACGATGCTGTGGATCTCCTGAACACGAGCCTCGGGATTATCCAGTTCTGGTTCGGAACAGAGAAAAGAATGAGTGTGGAAAGAAGCGAGGACAGGAAGTATGAAGAGGAAGGGAATGTTTAGAGGAAGACAGACTGAGAGAAGAACAAGAGCAAGGTCTTTGTGCATTCTGATCTCTTCAGCATCAATCAGTAAACGCTTTTTTTTTTTTTTTTTTTACTCATCTCTCACGCAAAAGCCGGAGACGTAATCAGAGCGATTCGGCACTGAAGCTCTCCTGCTGGCCAGAAGTAAAGCACCATCAAGAACCCCAACTCCACAAAGACTCCTAATTGGTTTTGATAGATGACAGATTTTAGGGTGATTCATTTGTTATGAAATCAATTTCATTTCGAAACGCAGCGCAGCTGTTTTGCTGGTAGTTTCTCACGAAACCTGCAGACCGTGATGTAGATATCGTATATCATAGATATATATCATGTCTGGATATTTTTGTCGAATCGCCCATCCGTTAATTCGGACCACAGACTGAAATCCAGAGGAAACTGGTGTCTGGACATCCCGTTGATTTTGGGCTTATTTTATTACTGAAAGATGCACAGACTCGTGTTAACCTCCTGACAGAGGCAGCCAGGATTTGGGTGAAAACATCTGGGAATTTTGATGATCATTAAAAACAGCCCTGGACCATCGAGCTAAACACTGGACTGGGCAAGGCACCAGAACTGAGTAATGAACGCATGATCTGTTCGGCGCTGACGGGTTCGAGAATGAACACGAGTTATGAACAGCCACATACGTCACCTACATGTCCTCTCTGAACGGGTTTGACCGGTCATAACTCAGCTCATGTATTCCAATGCACATCTGTACATGTACGTGCTCACACACACACACACACACACACCTGGACAGCCTCATGCAATCCTCTCTGATATCAGTGCTTTCCTTCTCCAAGTGTGAGCTCAGCTTCCATCACGGTCCACACCCGGGAAACGACATCCTCATTAAAACACGTTTCACCGCCCACGTGTGCGCGAGTGTTAGTGTGAATGTGTGCGTTTGCATGTTCCTGCATTTGTCCATGTTCATGCGATCTTGTGAGCCGTTTCTTTCGCACTGTCCCCACTTTCCCTGATCACACACGGACTCAGCACCACTAGGTGGTTAAAGTTGTAGTGACACTTCGTACTGCGACGAGACAATAAATAAATCACGTGTTCTTCTCTTCTAAAGGTCATGAGCCATGTCTGCCACGTCCACCCGAATCCTCTCCTGTGGAGCAGGGAGATGAAGAGAGGAATAGACTTTCTTATAGAGAGACGCAGGACAAAACGGAATCAGGACATGATGCAATGCTGGTACACACACGAGATGGTTGAGGTGTGATATGTGGGTTACATCGGGGGGTTGGGGAGTTAAATATAGAGCAGACGTTTGGCAGAAGAGGGAAGTAACGCAATGGTGCAGAAAACAAACACATACACAGACACACATACGCACACACACACGCACACACACGCACACACGCGCACACGCACACGCACACACACACACACACACGCACACACACACACACACACACACACACACACACACACGCACACACACACACGCACACACACACACGCACACACACACACGCACACACACACACGCACACACACACACGCACACACACATACGCACACACACACACGCACACACACGCACACACACGCACACACACGCACACACACACATACGCACACACGCACACACGCACACACGCACACACACACACACACACACACACACACACACACGCACACATTTTTGTCATTTGTATGAACTCTTTTGAATTTTTTTAACAACCTGACTCCAGACTCTTCTCCTCTCACGCACACAATCTCTCACACAGACATTCCAAACGCTCTCTCTCTCTCTCTCTCTCTCTCTCTCTCTCTCTCTCTCTCTCTCTCCCTCTCTTTCCTCTCTCTAACTTCTCTCTATCCCAGATTACATACAGGCTCCAGGTGGCACCGAGCCCATTTTTACATAACTATGTGAGGGAGGAAAAAGGAATGAGGAGTGAAAGGGAGAAGTCATGGCCTAGTGAAAACTCCAGAGTTCATATGAGGACAAGATCCTCACATCACCCCGGGGCAGGAGAGGGAGAGGCTGAGAGAATGAGAGGGAGTGAAAGAGAGAGAGAGAGAGAGAGAGAGAGAGAGAGAGAGAGAGAGAGAGGCTGAGAGAATGAGAGGGAATGAGAGAGAGAGAGAGAGAGAGAGAAAGAGGCTGAGAGAATGAGAGAGAGAGAGAGGCTGAGAGAATGAGAGGGAATGAGAGAGAGAGAGAGAGAGAGAGAGAGAGAGAAAGAGGCTGAGAGAATGAGAGGGAATGAGAGAGAGAGAGAGAGGGGGAATGAGAGAGAGAGAGAGAGAGAGAGAGAGGGAATGAGAGAGAGAGAAAGAGGCTGAGAGAATGAGAGGGAATGAGAGGGAGAGAGAGAGAGAGAGAGAGAGAGAAAGAGGCTGAGAGAATGAGAGAGAGAGAGAGAGAGAGAGAGAGAGAAAGAGGCTGAGAGAATGAGAGGGAATGAGAGGGAGAGAGAGAGAGAGAGGGAATGAGAGAGAGAGAGAGAGAGAGAGAGAGAGAGAGAGAGAGAATGAATTTGACGTGGCAATGTGGAATTAAACAGAACACAGAGAAAACCATTCGAGGATAGAGAGAAAACAGACAGCGAGAGATAGATGACAAAACATCCATAAGCAGCAGCTGATGCAGTGGGAAAGACAGTGAAGGGCGCGGTGTAAAAACTCACTTCCTGTTCCCTGTGGGACGAGACAGACCCTGCAGAAAGACTGCGTGTGCTCACAGCAGTACGGAGGCCTGAACTGTATCTTCACTGGAATATTTACATCAGTGTTTCTGAAAGAATTCATTCTCCAAACAAACCTTAAAAACATTTTAACTATTTTTATAATAACTTTTACACATTTACGTTTCCGCTCCACTTCTCAACAACTTTTCTTTTTTTTAAGGAATAATACACCGACCGACTCGTATCCGACGCTGTCTTTGGTTAATAGTTTTATAAAGTACAAAGCTGTGATAAACTGCACGCAAAAAGCATAAATGCACGTGATTCGGGTCTAATGACGATCTCAGAGCTTTCTCTGAAGAGAGAAGAGTTCTCTCAGCACATACACCGTGCACTTATACAGGAAGTGGGGGGGGGGGGGCAAATACCCATGTTACTGAACAATAGAGAGAGATGAAGGGAAAGGAAAGAGAAGATGAAAGAAAGAAAAGGAAAGGAACAGAAAGGAAAGGAGTTAATAATCCTGCACTCACTGGCAGCTTTGATGAAGCTTCTTTGGTACTGGTAGGTCATCAGTGGTGCTGGCAGAATCCTGCAGCAGAGAGACAGAATAAAATAAATGGACAGAAAGAGAGAGATAAGGAGAGGCCCAGTGATGGATACAGCAGGAGAGGACACGGGGCAGATAAATGGAGCTCAACACACACACACACACACACACACACACACACACACACACACACACACACACACACACCTAGCGTGTGCTGCATGCTGCCGTACCTGAGATAGTGCTTGATGGCGCTGGTGATGGTCTTGATCTCCCACTCTGAGCTCTCCAGCTCCACATCAGCGCACGTTTTAGGATCTGATGAGAAAGATGACGTTCTGCTGTTATTCTGTTCTGTTCATAACGAACATGAATCCACGTCTGGAACACGGAAATAAATACACGTCCCTTTCACCGTGAGAACCGCACGCCACTGCCTGCGTGAGAAATGCAATCAGCTCGGTCTCCAGAAAGACTCCAAGTGTCATACAGAAAGAGAACTTTTCCAGTTATTACTTTACGCTCTTTTTAGAGATTTATTTTTATCTTCGAGTACAGAAACACTGCAGGATTCCACCGGTATAACCGTGAGCACACACGCTTGCTTCATAACCGTTATTTTAAGTTCCTGTTACAAAAGAAGTGTGTTACAGCAGAAGCATTAGGAGTTGTTAATACCCATCATGCACCAGGAGTCCAGAGCGCTTTCTTCCCCTTCTCTGCTTCTCACTGGGTTCAGATGTTGTGCAGCTAACCACCAACTTTCCAAATAATAAAGTAAACGCGTTTTACGTCACTTCCTGGTGGAGTTTCTTCCTCAATGATGCCATAATATTCGTTTTTTTGTTTCTTTCTAGTTGAAGCTTCTGGATTTCTGCTTAACACCACGCAAAACTTTATCGTCAATACGTGCTCCCAAAACCACCAACGGACTGCAATACCCATGATCCTCAGCAGAACGCCATGACACAGCGTTACAGGACTCTGGGCTGTTCACAGTGAAGTCTTGCTCCGGATGCTCTTCCGTGACATTACGAAGTCTTTCCCTGTTGTTTTCCTAATTCGGGGCTTTGACCTCGCTTTGCGTCACGCTTTACGTCTGTTCTCCTGACTCTGTCTTTCCATTCAAAAACAAGCACCCGCACCAGATGTATATGAAATTACAATAATATTTAAATAAATAAATAGTTATTTGACATTTGTATCCAGTTGAGATTTTGTTGTTTAGAAACTATTATTTCTAGCGTGTTTATTATTAATATAATCCGACCCGGTAACCCGGGAACCCGGCACTCGAGCGCTGTGTATTGGACGGCGAGATTCGGGTTCGTTTTGGTGCGTTTTGGTTTTCATTTTATTCATGTTCACCTCCGTGTTGTAGAAGAACTTCATTTTAAACGGAGATTATAATATCACCGTGAATCTTTTCTCACTTTAAGCCGCTTCCTATTTAATGTGTATTCTCTCCTATCTGTTTTTTGTGGAAGTGAGCTGCTGTCACGAGGGAATTTCCCCAGTGTGGGATGAATAAATGTTATCCTTATCCTCGATGAGGACGTGGGAATAAGGGACCACACAGATGTTTTGAAACTATGTAGCGGCTATACGCTAACGGCTGAGCACTGGTCAGTGGCGTCTTACCCATGGCGAGGCTCAGAAGCTTCTGCACTCTGGAGCTGACGCCGACTATCCTGTACAAGCCCTGCTCGTCGATACCTGATAAGATCAAGACAGAGTACATTACAAGAAGTATTAGATACAAATACACACACGTTTACTAATACAGTGTTTCCCACACGTCTGAAATATACTCAGATGAAATGAAGCACTTGGGCTTTGTACATTTTTACAGGTATTTTAAGTGTAACGGACATTAAATCGAGCTGAACGATGTCGTGATGAGTCGTTTTCATAAAACACGTCGTCTGGGCTTTGATAGCATCGGTTCAATTCATCCATTTACTGAAGGGAACAAGACGCAGAGAGCGGAATGCTATTATCCGTCCCGGGCCCAAACATCCCCTACAGTACGTGTGGGAAGCACTGAAACGTGTTGTTAAGGTGGAGCGGGACACGCAAGCGAGGGCATGAAGAAGTCGTACCTCTCGTCTCGATGGCGTAGATGAACTTCTTCATGACGTTGAAGCCGATCACATCTAGCTGGGCCACTGAGGCGAGGCAAGAAAGATCAGAACAACAGATAGAGAAGATATGCTTTTATTGCCTATTAGTGTATGTGTTTGCACCAAAGTTTAAAAAAAAGAAAAAAGTTTTTAAAAAAAAACATCGAACTGGAGCTGAAGGTGAATTAGGAATTTTATTTTTCTAAATACTGCCACTTACTGCCTTCGTTCTGGCTGTCTCGATTCAAGTTGTACACCTGCGACACAAGAGGCATTTTACATTCACCGAAACATACTATTAAAAAACTGAAATCACCACGCAACGGCAAACAAACCCTGCAACTGAGTACAGAGCTTCGTAAAAGACCACGCCCACCACAAACAGGCTGCAGCATATTATTACATTACCTTTCCATTTGTAAATGTGCAGCCTCTAAACAAATACCCTTTCAAACACACAACACACTAAAAGCCCGGAGGTTTAGAGGGTTGGAAGCAGGTACGTGCACCTCTCAGATCTTTTACGGGTGGTTTTTGGCCTGTAGTTACATCTAGAACACTCTTCAAGTGTAAAGTGCAGACAAGATTGTGCAAAACATGAAGACTGGAGGAAGCAAGACTGAAAAACTTCCTGTTTGGATTGATCCAGGAGACCTACGGGGGAAAGCACTCACAGGAAAACACAACACTGTGCTGGGTTTTTAATTCCTGCCACTGATTTGTAGATCTTATGAGAACTGCTGGCTTCATGAAATCTGCTGCACACCAGGATATCTGAACTCAAGACAGGTTGCCTCTAGCAGGAAGTGAAGACTGGAGCCTTAAGTAGATCTTTAAACAAAATAACGACCCCCAAATCAACACGGGAAGGGTTGCAATTACAGGTCTGTAATCAGTTACAAACTTATAGAATGTTATACAACCTTATAATATTATTTATTTATTTTAGAATATTATTTATTAATACTGGAGTATTGTTTATTAATACTGGAGTATTGTTTATTAATATTAGAGTATTGTTTATTAATACTGGAGTACTGTTTATTAATACTGGAGTATTGTTTATTAATACTGGAGTATTGTTTATTAATATTAGAATATTATTTATTAATATTAGAGTATTGTTTATTAATACTGGAGTATTGTTTATTAATACTGGAGTACTGTTTATTAATATTAGAGTATTGTTTATTAATATTAGAGTATTATTTATTAATACTGGAGTATTGTTTATTGATATTAGAGTATTGTTTATTAATATTAGAGTATTATTTATTAATACTGGAGTATTGTTTATTAATATTAGAGTATTGTTTATTAATATTAGAGTATTGTTTATTAATACTGGAGTATTGTTTATTAATATTAGAGTATTATTTATTAATACTGGAGTATTGTTTATTAATATTAGAGTATTGTTTATTAATATTAGAATATTATTTATTAATATTAGAGTATTGTTTATTAATACTGGAGTATTGTTTATTAATACTGGAGTATTGTTTATTAATATTAGATTATTATTTATTAATATTAGAGTATTGTTTATTAATACTGGAGTATTGTTTATTAATACTGGAGTATTGTTTATTAATATTAGAGTATTGTTTATTAATATTAGAGTATTGTTTATTAATACTGGAGTATTGTTTATTAATATTAGAGTATTATTTATTAATACTGGAGTATTGTTTATTAATATTAGAGTATTGTTTATTAATATTAGAATATTATTTATTAATATTAGAGTATTGTTTATTAATACTGGAGTATTGTTTATTAATACTGGAGTATTGTTTATTAATATTAGATTATTATTTATTAATATTAGAGTATTGTTTATTAATACTGGAGTATTGTTTATTAATACTGGAGTATTGTTTATTAATATTAGAATATTATTTATTGATATTAGAGTATTGTTTATTAATGCTGGAGTATTGTTTATTAATATTAGAATATTATTTATTGATATTAGAGTATTGTTTATTAATGCTGGAGTATTGGTTATTAATATTGGAGTATTGGTTATTAATTTTAGAATATTAATTATTAATATTAGAATATTATTTATTGATATTAGAATATTATTTATTGATATTAGAATATTATTAGATAATACAGGAAGAGACTCAGTGCTGTCATTCTCTCCAGGGGAAGATTCCCTCAATATTAATTGTGAGGACTGTGATCACGTAAATATCTGTTTTAAATGTTTATACTATTAATTTTACATGCTTGAAAAGTTGTGAAAACAGTGTTAACTAAAACTATAGTACGCAAACTGCTCAGGCCAACCTGCCGCATGTTATTTATTAGATTTAGCGAATACGGAAGGAACAATGCCAGGACGGAGCGACGCATCTCTTCCTTTCCTCTCTTTAAGTTAATAAGCAAAGAAACTAAAGCTTTAAATCCGAGTGTTCTTTATTAGCCGGAGGGAGCGTTCGCGGTACCCGTCCCTGTGAAGGAGCGGTGACGGTAGACATGAGAACGGATTAGGACGAGCGTGTTAATAGAAACCTGTGACTGATGTCACAGCTGAAACTACGGTCAGAACTGCTGCTAGAAAACTAATCAACGCCTTCTGATGCATGTATTACACCATGCAGGGGCATACATTTATTTATCACTCAAATCAATGATGCTGTTTGTCCCTTCGCATGATGCTGAGGAACGTGGACGTGGGATGTGGAAAGATAAATGAACGAACCGGCTCTCTTCCATCCATAGCCTCCATCCACAACCTTCTGTCCTCTTCTGACAGAGCCTGCATGGTTATCATCACTCCAGGCCTGAAAAACACACACACACACACACACACACACACACACACACACACACACACTCATATTTATCCCTCCTTGTATTCATTTCTCCACCTTCAGTAAAGTTCCACAGCGATGCTGCCACAAGTCTTTTTCTACAAGGCTGCAATGGCACAATCACTGACGTTCAGCTGCAATCAACCTAACAGAGCTATGACACAGTGTGTGTGTGTGTGTGTGTGTGTGTGTGTGTGTGTGTGTGTGTGTGTGTGTGTGTGTGTGTGTGTGTGTGGGGGTCTGGTGGGTCAAAGCACCAAGGATGCAGCGGTGGAAGTTTCATGAACGAGTATTGCCATGTGTGCTTTATTATGAACATACATGTGAGCTTCAGGCCAGATTGCATGACGCGCTGTTGGATTATGCAACACTTCCTGTTTGCTAATGTTAATCAATCACCTCGCTACACGAACAGGAAGGGAAGATGCATCTTTTGAGATATCTTGATATCGTACTGATTAAATTTGTTATGGAATCTCTCTTGGGGGAGGAGGAAAACGTTTTGCTCTCTGATAATAAATAACTGTAATAATAACGGTAGCATACTTGTGAACCATATTACACAATCTCTCTCTCTCTCTCCCTCCCTCTCTCTTTCTCTCTCTCTCTCGTCCGTCCTATCTTTCTCTGAATTGTGACTGAAAACCAATCAGAATTGATAGTTTGACTCCAGATTGACGTCAATATCAGAGTATATTAACTTCCTCTTACTTAATTCTGATAGGACAGAAGAACTTGTACCAGGCCCACGTGTAGCTAGAAGTAATCTTTCTGATCTCACGGTAACTCTGGATGGTCTTTCTGTGTCATCATGTGCAGCAGTAAAAGACCTTGGAGTGATTATTGACTCCAGTCTATCATCTGATGCTCATGTAGATAATATTACTAGGATAGCCTTCTTTCATCTCAGAAATATTTCTAAGATAAGAAACATATTGTCACTACATGATGCAGAAATATTAGTTCATGCTTTCGTCACCTCTAGACTAGATTACTGTAATGCCTTACTGTCTGGATGTTCCAGTAGGAGCATAAACAAACTCCAGTTAGTCCAGAATGCAGCTGTAGAGTCCTCACTAGAACCAGAAGATACGACACATCACCCCGATCTTATCCACACTGCATTGTCTCCCAGTGAAGTCTCACACTGATTATAAAAGACTATTATTCACCTATAAAGCACTGAATGGTCTCGCACAACAGTACCTGAGAGAACTTTTGGTCTAATTATGATCAGCCGCGCCTACTTCCATCAAAAGGTGCAGGCTATTTGTTGGTACCTGGAATAGTGAAGGCTACAGCAGGGGGAAGAGCTTTTCTTACAAAGCCCCACATTTATGGACCAGTCTTCTAATCAGTGTTCAGGACTCAGACACAGTCTCAGTGTTTAAGGCCAGGCTGAAAATGTATTTGTTTACTCAAGCTTTTTGTGAAGAGTTTTTTTTTTAGGTAAAGGAGCAGATCTAGAGGCTCTCAGGTATAGAGTGTTGAGGTGAACTGGGATGTTTGGATGCTGCCCCCCCCCCCCCCCCCCCCCCCCCCCCCCCCAACACACACTTTCACACCTTCACCCAGGTGTGTTGATGGTGGAATGTCTGTCCGCCTTATGTCCCAGAGAGCCCTCATGTCTGGGACAATGTCCACTGTTAAACACGTTATATAAATAAAACTGAACTGAATTGAGTACATGTATTTCCAGGCCAGTGAAAGTGTCAAAATATTTCTACACAAGATAACATCAAACCATTTTTAAAAAAAATATCAAACACATATACATTACATAACACACACTTCAGCTAAATGTGCAGCTACATGCTCAATCCTCAGCTCCTCCACCCACTACAGCCCACACAATGGTGAGTTCAGACTCAGACTTCCTCTCTGCTCCCGTTTACAGTTGCGTGACGAGCCAAAGCGATTAGCTGCGTATTGGCACTGTGTGTGTCAATCTGTATGTTTAACATCTCCGCCAAGTCTGCTGCACTAAATCCAGGGTGTGTGTGTGTGTGTGTGTGTGTGTGTGTGTGTGTGTGTGTGTGTGTGTGTGTGTGTGTGCGCTCGTCTGTGGACTGCAGCATTATCTGGTGGTGTTTAGGAGGAAGTGCAACTTACCGATCCACGGTCTCCACGTCGAAGCAGAATCTCTTCTCGATGGAGTCTGTTTTCCTTCGGATGCAGGACTTCAGGACGACGCTCTCCTCCTCTCCCTAAAATAAACATTTTAAAGATGTTTACGGAGTTTCTCAGTAAGACTCACTCATGATGAAGACCTTCATTCCGCTGCACATTAATGTTCATAACATTAGTACATTGTACATGTACATAACAATGAACACACGGTTCATAAATATTCAGTGTTCACTTTAATAAGAGCAATGACATACTCTTAGTCATTCCCTTAGCTCGCTCACTCGCACTCGCACTCGCACACACACACACACACACACACACACACACACACACACACACACACACACACAGAAGACCACTAGCAGACCATGAGATCTTTTAGTCATTCTCTCACAGAGCACTAGGAGGCAGAATGGAAAAGCCCTGTCATCTCTACACTTCAGACATGTTTACACAGCAGTTCTCCATCCATCTTGTGCTCAGGTAGCCCTCTAATCCTCGCTCGTCAGCTCCGTATATGCAATAGCCCATAATCCCAGATAACGTGAGACAGATGAAGACCAGTATGTAAACAGACTACAAACAGATCACGAGAGCTGGGAGGAAAATGTAAAAAATACCTGATAACATTACTCGAAAGCTGATAAGAGCTCTGGCTGTGCGAGTGTAAACCCATAGCGCTGGCACAACCTACAAGCTCACTGTTACTGCATGTTTTACATGCTGTGTCTATGATTAATAACGTTGCTGATAACGTGTAATAATGCAAAATATAATATTTGTTATTGTGAATACACGTTATTCTATTTAGCAAAGGCTTTAAGGCGCAAATACACAAATGGACAAAGCCAGATTTCCCTAAAAATGCCAGCATTCTGTGTAAATATTCCAGTGAGTACTGCATGTGTAGCACGTGTGTGAATGCACAGAAATGACGGTGCGGGCCGGCGTCGATTTCCGCAAAGAAAATGCGAATACAAAGCGACATGAATTAGGATTGTTAATAGAGAACGTCTCACTAAAGCTGGTCCTAGTTTAGATTTGTCCAACGATACTTGGTCAAAAAGCCACTGCAAGTTTTTGTTGTGTGCATGCACCATCAGGATAAGACACGGCACTTCCTGTTTATATCCTGTAAGACACGCCTCTAAAACTGACTCGTTGTTTTGAATCCCTTATAAGGTATGCACCGTCACTTCCTGTTCTGCTTAGTGAAGAATGCAAAAAGTATTTAATAAGAGTAAATGTTATCTGTTTAATTCTTTAACAATGTCTAATGTGTTATAACGCGTAAGAGCTGATCGGGGAACGAGAGTTTAGGGAATGTTTAGTTGTTTACGCTGGTACGGGAACGCAGCCAGGCACAATTTCTGTCTTTCTAAAGTGTTAATGACCCACTCTTGGCTCAGGAGCGGGAACACGGTGCCAGGCCCTGCTGCCAGCCTGCTATTCCAGCACCGACCCGTCCTGCCCGTCTCGCTGGCGCATGAATACACACAATACAACACTCTGTGCCAACGTGTTCTCTCTGGATCTTGGCAAAGAAGAAAGGTGTCAAGAGAGAAAGAGTGTGTCACTGTGGGGTGGGGTGGGGGGCAGACGAGAGAAGAGAAGAGAAAAGAAGAGAAAAGAAAAGAGAAAAGAAGAGAAAAGAACAGAAGAAAAGAAGAAAAGAGAAAAGAAAAGAAAAGAAGAAAATAGAAAAGAAGAGAAAAGAAGAGAAGAGAAAAGAAAAAAGAGAAGAAAAGAAGAGAAAAGAAGAGAAGAGAAAAGAAAAAAGAGAAGAAAAGAAGAGAAGAAAAGAGAAGAGAAAAGTAGAGAAAAGAAGAGAAAGGCAGAGAAAAGAAAAGAAAAGAAGAAAATAGAAAAGAAGAGAAAAGAAGAGAAAAGTAGAGAAAAGAAGAGAAAAGCAGGATGCACACCATCATTCACCAAATTCCACTTTCTTACAAAAATAAATGTTTTTATTTAGAAAGAAGAAGTAAGAGAAACGTGTGGTGAAGTGAAGGAGTGGTGAAGCGAGGACCGTCTGTTCTGCAAAAAGACCCGGAGGTGTAGTGACGTGCGGTTCTACACTAACAGACCAGCGAGTTTAACAGTGACATTGTCCACAATCAGCGGTACAGACACATATCCACTCAGGATACAGATGTTAAATGTGTGAATTTATCCCTAATGAGTCAGAGGTGACGGTGGTGAGGAAAAACTCCCTGACACGACATGAGGAAGAAACCTTGAGAGGAACCTTGAGAGGAACCTTGAGAGGAACCAGACTCATAAGGAACCCGTCCTCGTCTGGGAGACACTGGACAGTGTGATTATAGATGACAGGAGATTAGATTTTATCTCAGACTCGTTTGGTTTCTCAGAGCTGTTGTTGCTGTGTGGCACGGCGGTGGTTCAGAGTACACGACTAATCCCCTGGAAAACACCGAGAACATCGCCCTCACGTAACCAATCACGCTACACGAGCGGTCGCTGCTGGAGCGCACGGCGAGTGGTCACCGACCCCACCATTACTCTGCCTCGGGGAAATCGGCGCCGCAGTCGTGTAGCGTGCGCTCAGCTCTACACACATGAACAGGTTACACAGGATACTTACAGTTTTACCTCCAGATTTCTGGTCGAAGAGCACGAGGGTGAGTCGTTTGGACTCGCGCTGGTACGTGCAGTAGTACTTCACCCACGTGGACACAAAGGAACCTAAACGAGAGACATCCGGAAACAGAAACCTCTTTTTAGACCACAGCGCTGTGGAACTCTCAAATCTGATTGGTCAGAAGGTGTCGGATCATTTTCTAGACAGCTGCAAATCACAGGTTTACATTAATGCACTCGTCCTAATACGTTATAAGTAATAAAATTGTAATCATTAGCGAATCGTTGAGAAATAAAACACTCGCGGACTTTCTGCACATCGCATCATGTGATAGATGATTACTGTCCTGAAACTTTTCCTAAAACAACTTCCTGAAGTGCTTTATTCCGTACATTATTATTATTCTACGTTATATTACGTTATTCTACGTTATTAAGTCCTCGTTGTGTGCACAGGCAGAGGATCTACGCTTACGTTTCTCCAAGACAAACAGGTAACCCTCCATAGTGTGAGGACTGATGTTCTTGTGCTCATGTGGGTTCTCCTTCATCTTCTTCATCAGACTCTCCACCTCCGACCGTGTGCTCTCGAAACGGTTCCGAGTCTGATAACACGAACACAAACCCCAACAAATCCATTACTCCAACATCCGTCCTGTCATTCCTGAGGAATCACCTAAACATCCACCACCAGCTGAGGGGTGGTGATTGGCTCCGCCCGGCCAGCGGTTCCCGACCGCACAGCTGGAGATATCATCACCCCTCCCCGCTCTCTTTACACCTGACGCGGTGGAAATGTCCACCCGTCTATTTTGGCTCAGTTGTGGAGGATTAAATCATTCATTCGCTTACATTTTGGATGCTGATAGTGAGATCTGTCTTGAAGTGGTTGAAGTCTTTGGCCAGCTCGTAGCCGTGGTGATAATACGTGAACAGCCCCTGTAGAAAAGCCAGCAGCTAGCAACACAAATCAGAAGGAGAAACATCAGCACAAACTACAGGAAACGTTTCCCCTAAACAACACGCCACATCCCGATGCGTTTAGACGTGTTTAGATACGATTACAGGGAAACTACGAAATGCGCCGATGAATTAAAGTGAAATGATTTGCTCGTGTGAGAACGTGTCTGTGTTTACCGGCTCCACAAACTCAAACATCTTCCTCTCCTGGACTTCCTGCACTTTAAACACGTACTCCAGCGACACCTCGTAGAAATGCTGCCGCACGTGATCCACCTGATTGTCTGCCTGGGTGACAGCGAAGAAACACAAAAAGCTGACAATTACTATTATACAAATTATAACAATTAGCATGCTAACTGTTAGCCACGGCCATGTTAGCACGTCTGGGTGCGCTATTCCTGAAGATACGTGATAACACTTACGAGGACCTAAACAATAGTACAGCGTAGTGAGGGGGAGAGGCTGTGCCTGGTGATGGTTCAGTAAGTTACCGTGGTAACAGCTTGTTTATATCAGGTTAAAATAAACCTTCATTTCATGCTTCATGTTACGCAAATCCTAGGGAGACACGAGTATTCCCACACGAGAACGTAAACCGATTTCTGAGCAGGTTGGGTGATGTGATGTCCTACTTTAATAACGTGTATTTTTCAAAGCACAGGTGATTATTCTAGAAACGCCGCACCGTCTGAAAGCATTTAGGGGGCGGGGCTTCGTGGATGGAGGTCGTGACCTCCACCTGCATCAACCGTGATTATTTTCCTACCGAGTGTCCGATTTCTAACACACAATGACGTTAAGACGCATACTTCATGAAGGTGTGACTCCTTCTTCTTGGCGGATAAGCTGAGGTGCTTCTCCAGTACAGTGCAGTATTTCTCCGTCTCCTTGTCATACTTCTTCTTTGCCTCCTTCAACAACGTAAAAACAAACAATCAAAAAATTAGCCTTAAATGAATCCAGTGATAATGCAACAGCTGCACGACGTTTCCTGTGGCTCAATATCAAACGTCTCTACACACTTCATCTCCTCTGGGGTACAAATGAAGTGAACAGGAAGTCACAGTGAGAAAATTACAATGAATTCATTTGAAATATTAGATATTGCAGCTGTTTAAAACTTCTCTTAAATCCAACAGATAAAGGATGTTTGGATGCTTGGATCTTCACGCCTTCTCTGATTATAACCACGCCCCCGAGTCATGCTTGGGATTAACATTTCAGCGTGAAGTGACTTCCACACACTTATGAAAGGAAATCGTGTCACTAATACACATTTCTGCACTGTATTCCAAATGTTTGAAACTGCACTGTGATGTGGCATACAGGGAAATATCGGTCCTTCTTTATACATTTACAGAAAGACAATCCCATCTCAGACATCACAAGTCTACTGCATTCACCGCGCGGTGCTCTGGCAGAATTCGGAAGGAACTGCAGAGCGCTCGAACCCTTCTGGACGTCCACGTCGTTACGGGAATTATATAGTTTTTACGCATCACGTCACCTCATTAAGGCTTCTCTTCTCTGATCTAATCTAATCTGAATCGACATCTGGATTTCTATTGTTCAAAGTGTTATAGAAATAAAGTTGAATTAAACTGATTCGCAATAACACTTCAGCAATTATTAAACACTCAGGGCCAATTCCTCCCGTGAGTTCTGTAAGCCTTATCTCACCGAGCCAAAGCCAAAAATATGTCTCAGATTTATTACGGAAGATGAATGAATGAAACTCAAAATGTGTCATTTTAAAAACACAATGTGTACATAACACCACCAGGTGGCAGTGTAGCGCAGTGAGCAATGACGAGATGAGGACGCAGAGGAAACTTCGGGAGTCCAGAGAGCAGTTATTTGTGAGTTAGCATGATAACTTAAATTGAGATTTAAAAATCCAGAATTTTCCTTAAAACACATCGAATACAAGGATTAGATGAAATTAAAATGAATGTATGCTCTGAAACGAAGCTACACTATAAATAAATAAAACTACACTTTGCTCTTGCATGTGAACTCTTTGTATTGTTCCTCACTTCTTTTTTTTTAAACTCTGAAATCAGTGTTGAAGTGGACTTTAGAAATATAAATTTAACACAAATTCTCAGAAATAACGCAGTGGTGATGAATCACTCATTGCTTTTTATGCCTCTAGTAGCACACTGCATTGGATATTACTGATCATGTTGAAGATCCAATTCAGCTCAGGATTCGAGATTTGATCTGGTATCTCACAGCCGTCTGTGAGTTCTTGTAGGTACAAATGTCTAATTTCAATACACATTTTATTCAAACATTAAGCCAAATTATTTTAAACGAGAAGCTTTCTCACCTTGGCAGCTCCGATCTGTTCTTTCCGGAACCGTTCCAGTGGTGTGATCAGAACATCGTTTGCATTATCGATCTGAAGAAGAAACAAAAAGATGCCGTTAGTTTCCACAAAACCTGCCGGTGATGATGTGAAGGACTGAGAACGATTAAGGCTCTGGCTCCACCCACCATCCGTGTCCTCTCGTCCTCCAGGTTCTGAAGAACTCCAGCAAACTCCTGAAGTGATCTGGCTATTAAATACAAGAAACACACAAAGACACAGAACGCTAAACGTTTTGTTTTCTTCTTCTGGATTCGTACACGTCAGGCTACAATAAGGAGCGGTCTACCTGGAGCTACAGGTACCCTGTCCTCCACAGGTGAAGGTTTAGCCAACTCTCGTCGTCTTCAACCCCAAAACCTGCTCCCTCTGAACCTTCACCTGTCTGCTACACACACTATATGGCCAAATGTTTGTGCACCCCTGACCATTACATCCATATGTGCCTGTGTAAATGACCTGATGCAAAGAAATGCAAATGAGCGGTGTCCTGTACGGGTGAAGTACGAAGAAAATCAGCGTCACCGAAACTTTTCTAAATCTAGTGGAAATCTTCCGTCTGGTTTCGTTTATGCGGACATTTACAGGCAACTTTACTAAAAGGTTTATAAATGAGGCTCATTGTTGGCGTCTGTCACTGAGGTGAATCGTACCGCCCGTATGCACCTGTGATCGTACCTGTACCCGTATGCACCTGTGATCGTACCTGTACCCGTATGCACCTGTGATCGTACCTGTACCCGTATGCACCTGTGATCTTATTCACTGAGAAAATACCGTCTAAAGTCAACACAAAATTAACACTAAATCACATCTGAAATAAAGATCTAAATATTTCACGCCACATCACGGCAAACAGCCAAGTCTCCACTCAGCACCAAATAACACGCCAGGACCTGTTTACTATAACGTAGTGCAGTGCTGAGACTTCCTTAAAGTGACTGAGAATCATTTGACCTCTCTCGCTCGCTCGCTTGCTCTCTCTCTCTCTCTCTCTCTCTCTCGCTCGCTTGCTCTCTCTCTCTCTCTCTCTCTCTCTGTCTCTCTCTCTCTCTCTCGCTCTCTCTCTCTCTCTCTCTCTCTCTCTCTCTCTCTCTCTCTCTCTCTCTGTCTCTCTCTCTCTCTCTCGCTCTCTCTCTCTCTCAAGAATATCTTAAAGAGGACGACCTCTATTCCGGAGTTAGGGCAGTGCGATAAGACAAACACATCATATTTTTGACATATTGAAGTCGTTTCTACAATACACAATATACACTGTGTGGTCAAAAGTATGTGGACACCTGAACTTCACACCTGTATGAGCTTGTTGGTCATCCCGTTGCAAATCCAGCGCATTAATATGGAGTTGCTGACCTTTGCAGCGATAACAGCCTCCGCTTTTCTGGGAAGGCTTTGCACTAGATTGTGGGGCGTGGCTGTGGGGATTTGTGTTCATTCAGCCACAAGAACAAAATGAACATCCAGTTCATCCCAAAGGTGATAAGTCAGTGAGGTCAGGGTTGAGGGTTGAGGTCAGGGTTCTGTACAGGACGCTCGTGTTCTTCGATCTTCTTCCAACCTTCACACACCGTGTCTTCATGGAGCTCGCTTTGTGCACAGGAGCACAGTCATGCTGGAACAGGGACGTGTTCTCCTGACATCCGCCAAACCCCGATTTGTCCATCAGACTGCCAGACAGTGAAGCGTGATCCATCTCTCTAGAGAACACGTTTCCGCGGAGTCCAGTGGCAGTGCTTTACACCGCTCCAGCCATCACTTGGCATTGCGTATAGTGATTTTGCAGCTGCTCGGTCATGAAACCCATTTCTTGAAGCTCCTGATGTACAGTTCATGTCCTGATTTTGCTTCCAGATGCAGTTTACGACTCTGTAGTGAGTGATGCGACAGAGGACAGGAGATTTTAACACACTACACGCTTCGGCACTTGGCAGCCCTGCTCTGTGAGCTAGCATTACAGACCGGGGCAGATCCAGCAGAACGTTCATGACCTGACGTGTGCTGAAGATGGTGTGTCAGGTGCCACAAGTCACTGGGCTCTTCAGTGCGACTCGTACTACCGCCAGTGTCTGTCTGAGGAGACCGACTCAATTAGAAGGGGTGTCCACATACTTTTGGCCACGTACCGTATATCACGATATAAAGGTTTGCTAATAAACAGCCGCCAGAATTGTGAAAAGCTCAATCTGCTGATATTGTATTTAATGTATAGTAAACATTTTACTTTCATTTTAAAGATTCTAAATCTAATATTTCACCATCGGATCAGCTGCTTCGCATGAACAAAATATACATCATTTTAATTTCGCGATACTCAGAAAGGTGTTGGATGACATCACTGTTTTCACAATATTAAAGCATTGATATGTAAGTTCTGCTGATTCTCATGCTTAAGATCAAAGTTAATAAAACAGAAACTACGCTGTGTATTTGGTTCTGTTCTGTTCCTACTCTAAGATTACAATAACCCAACTATAAGATTATTAAACCAATCTCTAGACATTTCCTACGCATTTAAAGCTTGAAATAGTCTCATTCTATTGGCCGATAATTGTACTTATTTTAAGCATTTATTTTAGATTCGTTTTGGAAGAAGCCTGATATGAGTAAATACGTCTAGAAATCATCTTAATGCTCTTCTATATATTTGTTATATAACAATCTCATAATGAGGAATATTACATAACCTCTCCTTTATTCAAGATATCATCCCTTGCTATGATTTTATTATTTATTTTGCAGTGCACAGATCCAGGGTCCCAGAGTTTCCCCGTGTCCATGTGGGTTTCCTCGGGGTTCTCCGGTTTTCCTTCCACCAAAAAAACATGCAGGTAGGTGGACTGGTTAAGCTGAACCGGTGCTTGGCGTGACGGTCCAGTTTATTTATAAGCTGACTCGTTTTTTTCATTGAGAGTCAATTCAAGGCTCTAGATGAACAGGATAATAACTCACTGTCGCGTACTCAGTCACGTTTTGGGCTGTAATTTCAAACACTCTCATGATATTTAAAAAATCACAGACCCTTGGCACTGCTACACAGAACCATCGTTTTAATTAGAGATGTGAATTTCCTCACGTTTCAGATTACACGTGACAACTGGAGAGAGATTCAAGATGTTGCTCGTAATAACCACAGCCGTAAGCACCTGAGTTTCCGTGAGACCTTACAGGAAATTCAAACCCTATACTGGCTTTTAGTTTTGTTTTTTTTAGTGAACCTGCCATTATGTCTAGTCATTTTCTTCATAATCTGTGAATTATCAGGAGTGTTACATGCGCTGCTTCAATCTGGATCTACTTTCAGCTGGGATGACAGAATTACAGAGCTATTAAATAATAACAGCGTGCTGCCTCACCGATGCATATCTCATCATCCGTTTCGGCGTCCCCTATACACTGGAACTTGAATTCGTTCAGCGACTCTGCAAACTTTCTTTGTGCTGTGGACAGATCTGAAAAAAGAGACGAGGAGAGGTGTTAAATGAGAGCGTGTCAGGATGTGAACAGCATGTACAGATGTAAGTGTGCTGCAAAAGCCACAGTTTCATATCCTTTCACAGCTTTAAGCAGAAAACAGTTCGAAACCTAAAACTCCGCTTCGTCTCTTGATTTAGACCAAGAAACAGACAGAAATAACGGCATATGAGAGGGCGAGAGGGTGAGAGGGCGAGAGTGTGAGAGGGCGAGAGTGTGAGAGGGTGAGAGGGCGAGAGGATTAACCGAACACTTAAGGAGACGTGCTTGTGCATGATAACATGTCGAGTGATATAAAACTCACTCACTCACTCTCTCACTCACTCTCACTCACTCTCTCACTCCCTCACTCTCACTCACTCTCTCACTCACTCTCTCACTCCCTCGCTCTCACTCTCTCACTCACTCTCACTCACTCTCTCACTCCCTCACTCTCACTCACTCTCTCACTCACTCTCTCACTCACTCTCTCACTCACTCTCTCACTCTCACTCACTCCCTCACTCACTCCCTCACTCACTCACTCACTCTCTCACTCACTCCCTCACTCACTCTCTCACTCACTCACTCACTCACTCACTCACTCTCTCACTCACTCCCTCACTCACTCTCTCACTCACTCACTCCCTCACTCACTCTCACTCACTCACTCACTCACTCACTCACTCACTCCCTCACTCACTCACTCTCTCACTCACTCTCACTCACTCTCTCACTCACTCCCTCACTCACTCTCTCACTCACTCACTCCCTCACTCACTCTCACTCACTCACTCACTCACTCACTCACTCACTCCCTCACTCACTCACTCACTCACTCCCTCACTCTCACTCTCTCACTCACTCCCTCACTCTCACTCACTCTCTCACTCACTCTCTCACTCCCTCACTCTCTCACTCCCTCACTCACTCTCTCACTCACTCTCTCACTCACTCACTCTCTCACTCCCTCACTCTCACTCCCTCACTCACTTCCTCCCTCACAGCTCTGAAATGTGATAAAAGATCACGAGCTGATGTCAGAATTTCGGCCGGAGGATCCGATATAACGTCCACGTGGTGATAAATGACAGCTTTCTGCTACACGGTTTTTGAGTGAGATCTTTTTATTCATTTTTCAAAACAATTTTAACATTTAAATGATTACAAACTGAATGGAAGCAGCTGATGTGAAGATCAAAGTTTGTATTAATCTCTTTAAAAATTGTCAAATTAAAAAAAAAAAAAAAAAGAAATTCTCTTCTTCAGTGTTTTTATAAATAGAAATGCCATATAAAAATAAAATACCAAAATAAATATAAACCAAAAAATAGACATAATACATTTATTACAACTGTTTATTAATAATAAACAAATGTATTATTATCATTATTATTATTATTATTATTATTTCAAATGTTTTTAAAAGGCAACTCTATAGATCGTGTATGATGAAGAAATGCCTATGCCGATGATATATAATATCATATTTATCATATATATCATATAAAATTTCAGCTCCTGCGTTGAACACTGAGGGCTTCCTGAGTGATGTTTCTAACAGAAGGACATTAACGATGCTGAACTACAGGACATGACACACCACCGTCCTGCATGCCAGATGGAAGCATGTCATCATAGTGAGTGGGACTGTATGACCTCTGACCCCGGTCCAAGACCAGCTTGAGTTCAACTCAACTCGGATCAGTGAACACGGGGACATCTGGTTCTCTCACGGACATCGGCTGCTGGACAGGCAGAAAGTGACTGCTGACTTCCTGTGACATCATCATCACTCATCATTTGTCCACACTGGTCACGCTTTCCCTCAAAATAACGATGATGATGATGATGATGATGATGGTCAATGTATTTTCATATCAGTAACAGAATTTTAAAAATAAAACAGGAATGGCACAAGTCACTTTTAAATTTTCTATATGGTAATAATGATCTTTTTTTTTTTTTTTTGTCAACGCCGCATCACCCACGACCTCACACTGGTCATCTCACTGACTGGCCAATGAGAGCAGATCAAACACAAGCTGAGAGCAGCCAGACGCTGCATTCATCACACACCCCGCACACACACACACACACACACACACACACACACACACACACACACACACACACACTCAGCCTGAGAAAAACCCAATGCTCAAGCCCGGGCCTGTCAGAGGTCCGTTACGATCAGAGACACAGACCCGAACCCTGAGAGAACCAGCTCACGCCCTTCTCCAGAGCAGCTTTCATTTCATCACATCTTATACACCGGAGCAGTTGATGGTTGAGGGCCTTGCTCAAGGGCCCCGCAGTGGCAGCTTCGTAGTGCTGGGATTAGAACTCACAACCTTCCGATCAGGAGTCCACTGTCTCAACAACTGAGCTACCGCTGCCCCCTAAACCTGTTTTAATTCACAAGACGGCACACATACGCTCCACGTTCCCATAACCGAGCCCCTCTACACCCGATCTCTAGCCAGGTTTCAGAGTTGGCGTAGATGCTGAAGCGAACATGAACTCAAACTCGAGTTTATTTCACGGTCTCTCTCACAGCAGCGGCTTTCCAGACAAACAACGAGCCCATCTTGAGCTCTGGGGCTTTAATGGATTTCAGCAAAAACAAGTCAGTTGCCATGGAATAGACGATAAATATCACTGGTGCAGGAAATACTAGTGGGAAATCTGTGCACAGCTACAAATGTGAGCAAACTCTTAAAAACTGCTTAGACGCGACACTAAAACTGGAAGTAAATTGCTGACTTGTGGGTCTGAACACACATCTTACCCGTGTGGGGTTTTAGCTTTACTGCTTTTAGAAACTGCTCGTGTTTTATTATAGGCCACGTCTTGCTTTTACAAACTCATCAAACTGTGTGCATTCTCCTATATCTCAGCCCTTAAATTCTATATACGACCGAAACATCCCGCTATTAAGATTCAGCCTGAGAGTTTGAACCCAATCTGGCAACCTGCGATTATTTCGTCTGCTTCTGTTACTTTCCATCTCAGGACCTCAGGAGGTTGAAAGATAAAGGAATTCCTTAGCTAGGAAAGGCCAGCGAAACACAGAACAGAACACAACAGAACACATACACGTCCTTTCTGAAAGACTTTCCATGCAGTGCGGCTTCTGACATCGACGCTCGTCTTGTCACCAGAGAAATCGTTCACGGCGGCGCGAGCCAAAAGCAACGTGTGACTCATAGTCGCAGGAGAATTGAACTCATTTTTGGGGCGCAGACAATTTGCCGTGTGTAAATTCTTTCCAATAGAAAGAGTATAAATATGACTCGGCTTGGCAGTAAGCTGGACGACACGAAAGACGCTGCGGTCACATATTACACACGCTGCCAAAAAACAAGAGCAGTGAGCTTATTACTCATACGTTATTCATCTTAAAGCATATTATTCAGTAACTACTATAAATGATTCCCGAACTGCACGGACTCTAACCGGCGGAGCAGCCAGGAGTTCATCTCAGACTGGGATGAGGAAATCTACCACATAAAACCCCAGCATGTTCGATGGCCTTCAGTCACCAGATCGATGGGTTAGACATCATCATCATCACTAACAACGATTGTTCATCACTCCAGTACAGTTCTATAGTCGTGTAGAATCCAAACCAAGGAGTAC
>NC_030433.2:24696398-24698898 GCF_001660625.3 Ictalurus punctatus
TAGATGTATATGAAGTACGCAGATGTGTGCAGGAACAACGCCACTTTCATTGCCCTTTGGTCTACGTGCGCTCACAACGTCACACATCAGACCTGGACCCGCCTTTTCCTCGTTAGTGTTGTGCGTCTCTGCTCGCTCTCCTTCCTGCATTTACTTATTTATTTAAATAATAAAAAAGTAAGTTAGGCAATACCCGTATACCGCCTAGTGTTGTATTTGCTGAAAGGAAGTGTGTAATAGAAGGGCACACTTCCTCTCTGCGTGTTCAGCATCTCCAACTCTGGGGAAACAGTTCAGAGCTACTGACTATATGACCCGATGGCATGGCGAGCTGCTAGAGCAGGATATGACCGTTCTGCTCTCCCCCGAATTTCCGACTCACAGTGACACAGTGACGCTTGTTTGTGCCGTATGTAATGGGTTTGTTTCCTGACGTTCCTCCAGACGTCCACCCTGCGCCCACAGCAATAAAATCCTGATCAAAATACAACCCGGTTCTCTTTAGGTCCAGATTCTTGTCCTTCAGTGAACTGTATACGTGTGTGATGTTCGCTGAGGCTGGCGGGACTGGTGATATGATACGATATGACATATAATATAACATAATTGGAGTGAACGTTACTGGATATTGGGTGTAATATTGTTCAAAGACGATTAAATCATTCCATCACAGGAGCCTCATCATCATGAGGTCATCATTAGAGATCTCTCTCTCACTCCATGAATAAAGAGATGAACTGCTTGACTGACAGATTTTGTTCCATATGGTACCGTATCCATGCCACTGGTCTCCGTATGACCTGGCACTGATGATCATCGTGTACGGGGTCTGCAGGGAAACGTAGGGAGAATAAGTCGATATTTGGATCCTGGATATTTTTCATGATTACGGGCAACACACTACATTTGCCATGATGCTACTGTATAATGCCCTCTGGTCTAACGGCCGATATGCCGATCTTTCCTTTAATGTCAATAAATGAGGTTCGCAGTGTGGCGAGCCTCATCTAACAGCGCATGAGTGTCATATTCCCCATTTAACGTTTGTAAAGGAATGCCCAGGTTCCCCTGTTCCACTGTTAATTATTTACGCATGTGAATATGCCCTGGTATGTCCCTGTGGTGTGACAGATATGCAGAGGGAAAGAGAAGGAAAGAAAGGAATTTGAGTGGAAGACAACAGAAGAGAGGAAGAGTGAATGTGGCTCGCTGCTGCTGCACAAAAGAGAACAAGGCTCTATGTGCTGGAAACACAGCCTTTGTCCCTGCAAGCAGCTGGCTTTCATTGCATCAGCTTGTGTCAGCAGGAGGACATTGTGTGTGTGTGTGTGTGTGTGTGTGTGTGTGTGTGTGTGTGTGTGTGTGTGTGTGTGTGTGTGTGTGTGTGTGTGTGTGTGTGTGTGTAGGGGTCAAACCAGACGTATAGAAAGCATCGTATTCTTTTTCATTGACATACATGTATGGAGTTTGGAAGCAGATAAAAGTATCAAAATATGAATTTTGTATGTTTAAATTAAATACGCATCAAATTAAATAAAATACCTGTTTTTCTGTGATGTCATGGTCTTCATTGTTTGTTTGTTTTGAATTTTCTAGGGGTAAGATTTTCCTTTTTTAAAAAAAAAAAACAGGTTATGGTTTTGAGATTTATATTTAAAAAAAAAGAAAAAAAAAAAAAGAAAAAAAATCAGAAATACAAATCTTAAATTTGAATTTTTTTGTAGGGATTCCCAGGAAAACTAGACGCTTCCAGAGCGGAGGAATTCAGCATTTAGCTGATCACAGTAGTCTCCCGTTTCCATGTTAATGAAGTGAAGTGAACAGACAGAGTAATGAGGTAAGTGCATGCAAAATGATGTTCTACTGAAATAGCTCAACTTCTATGAAGAAGCTGACTTTAGCGGTTTGTTGCTAACGGCTGCCAGCAAACTAGCATTAGTGTGACCTTTATACGTAGTGTTAGCTAGACAGTTATGCTAGGTGTCGAGTGTTTAACGTCCCTGTGGAAAACTCGCCGTTTGAGTAGGACGTAAAAGCTGAAATTTTGTATTTGTAATAAGTTTTTGAATTATTTGAAATCCCTATCCTGTAAATTCAAGATCAAATCAAATGACGTGTGTACAATGCCGATATAAATTCCAAATTCATATACATTTCAGCTCACATACACATCAGGCAACATTAAGTCCTCTGTAGGAGACACACCCCGAAATGTCACAGTAAATGTCCAGGAACAGCGGCGTCACCAGCCACAGAGTTCACAGGAGGAAAACTCGCCCGTATTTCACAGGTGCTGACGGTGTGTGTGGCCCGTCAGCTGCACAGTTCATCTACAGAGCCTGATGGGCTGAAGCAACAACACACAGTGACAAATAAATAAAGTCCCTCCTGGCTTCTCATCTTCCAACCGCACCCTCGATTCAGCGCTTCCTTTCCCTGCGCCCCCCCTCAGCTCTTCTCCACTTTCAAAAACCCAAAATGGCCACGGTGCTTGGCCTCA
>NC_030433.2:24703898-24756398 GCF_001660625.3 Ictalurus punctatus
TTGGAATGCAACGCGGCAGGACGCGGGCTGGGGAGGCGGCCCTGCTTAAATCTCTCTCGGTGAAGCAGGCATGTTTCCTGAATACTAAATCTGACTAAGGATTCCTGCAAGTTTCCTGGGACATGAGAACGAGACAGATGAAGATGGTAAAGAGGATACAGAAAGACAGAAAGAGTGAATAAATCAAAAGGCACGTGGATGGTTACAGACACGCCATGATTTACTAACGACTTCCACGTGTCAAAACGTCATAACAAAAAGTTTCTCTTTAGACTCGGTCTCTCTAAACGTTGAGAAAGTTTCCCAAGAATTTTGACATAATACGACTGATCCGATTTCACGTCCGACATCGGCCACGCGTTCACACCTTCCAATAGCATTCACAGCCAGTGCACACGCCACGATTTTAGCCCCGATCTCCCTGTCCCGGGATCTCCCTGTCCCGGGATCTCCCTGAACCGGGATCTCCCTGTCCCGGGATCTCCCTGTCCCGGGATCTCCCTGTCCCGGGATCTCCCTGTCCCGGGATCTCCCTGAACCGGGATCTCCCTGAACCCTGAACCGGGATCTCCCTGTCCCGGGATCTCCCTGAACCGGGATCTCCCTGTCCCGGGATCTCCCTGAACCGGGATCTCCCTGAACCGGGATCTCCCTGAACCGGGATCTCCCTGAACCGGGATCTCCCTGAACCCTGAACCGGGATCTCCCTGTCCCGGGATCTCCCTGTCCCGGGATCTCCCTGTCCCGGGATCTCCCTGTCCCGGGATCTCCCTGAACCGGGATCTCCCTGAACCCTGAACCGGGATCTCCCTGTCCCGGGATCTCCCTGAACCGGGATCTCCCTGTCCCGGGATCTCCCTGAACCGGGATCTCCCTGAACCGGGATCTCCCTGAACCGGGATCTCCCTGTCCCGGGATCTCCCTGTCCCGGGATCTCCCTGAACCGGGATCTCCCTGAACCGGGATCTCCCTGTCCCGGGATCTCCCTGTCCCGGGATCTCCCTGAACCGGGATCTCCCTGAACCGGGATCTCCCTGTCCCGGGATCTCCCTGAACCGGGATCTCCCTGAACCCTGAACCGGGATCTCCCTGTCCCGGGATCTCCCTGTCCCGGGATCTCCCTGAACCGGGATCTCCCTGAACCGGGATCTCCCTGAACCGGGATCTCCCTGAACCCTGTCCCGGGATCTCCCTGTCCCGGGATCTCCCTGTCCCGGGATCTCCCTGAACCGGGATCTCCCTGAACCCTGAACCGGGATCTCCCTGTCCCGGGATCTCCCTGTCCCGGGATCTCCCTGAACCGGGATCTCCCTGAACCGGGATCTCCCTGAACCCTGTCCCGGGATCTCCCTGTCCCGGGATCTCCCTGTCCCGGGATCTCCCTGAACCGGGATCTCCCTGAACCCTGTCCCGGGATCTCCCTGTCCCGGGCTGATTCTGGGATGTTTACTATTTTGAGTGTGATTCAGTCGGCGGTGAATAGCGCAGTGTGAACCCGTCTGTAACTAAAACAGCCCGGGAGTCCAACAGGAAAACAAATTCATCTCCTGTCCTGCGCAGCAGATCCCTGAATCCAGTTTACAATCCGTCCATTAGTCTGGGAGAGTGAGGACGAAACGTAAGCGCAATAATAACGCTCGCATAAAAGATTCCTTGGCGTGTCGAACCCGAACAGTTGTTAGAAAAAACAAAAATAAACAGATCATTCCTGTGGAAAGTGGAATTTAGGGACGTAACGTACTCGTGTGTAGTGTGCACTACCACATATACATATATATACACACACACACACACACATATACACAGGCTCCGTTAGGAATAGAGTTCCTTTACTCGCTGTTATTCTTTCCACACAATTACGCACAGCAATATACACACCGATCTGAAATGATCCTCTGTAAATCAGCCCGATAATTGCACGCTGAAATTAACACCGTGTTTGAGATCCACGTGAACACACGCTTCTCCTGTTTTTTGGGTTTTTTGTTTTTTTTACCGAGTGTAATGAGTACAGCTAGCGTACCTCACTCGAGGTCACAGCACCATTAATCAGATAGTGTGTGTCAGGATCACACTCGTGTCCTAAAGTTTTTCATCATGAAAACGAAAGCGTTTTGTAGAAGGTGGATCTCACTGTTATCCGCACGCTGCAGAGGGATTAGTGGGGTGTATCAGGCGGCAGCTGCACTGGCCATGACAAGCCCAAACCCAAGGCTACATCTCTCTCTATATATATATATATATAAATCTAAAATGTCTATACTCTGTCTGAGGAAGTGACTTCAATGTGTAACACTGATGGTTTCAGATTACTGTCAGTTCCTCTTTCCCCTTCTTACAACATGAAATACTGGCAGGAACCGAGTGACGAGTTTCCTAACACATGTCCCTGCGAGTGTCATTTCCGAGGACAACCTTGAACTGGAGCCTGAACACTGTCAGTAAGCGTGTCTTATCAGCAAACGCAGGCCTGTCTGATTCAGGACGCTTTGGGAAACCTCTAGCGTGCGGTATAAAATTTGGCCTCCATTTTATATTCTGAACTTCCTCTTGCCACACTTAACCCTGCACAAACCAACCGCAGCGTCAGTCTAACGGGTCTGAATGATTTGGTGACTCTCAGTGTAGATGATGCTTTCCTCGGAGAGGAGCGACAACGTACGCAACGTACGCAAGCAGGTTCTAGCAGAAGTCTACAGACATGGTGTTGTGTAGGGCTGAAAATCCTCCCGTTACACTCTTTCACTCGTTTTTCAGAAGTACAGCGATGGGAAACGCTGCTTGGTGATGATGTCCGTAGTTAAAAGCGCTATACAAACAAAATCGTATTAGAGTGAGTGAAATAAATCACAGAAATCACCCGAGCACAGAGGGCACGGTGCCAGCACTCAGTAAATGGTTAGATACCTATATAAATAACTAATAATACACTCTGTGTGTCGCATGCTCTGTTTCTTTTCTCCATGTTTTTCTATTTTTGTTTGTTTTGTCGGTCCAAATCTCCAGAACACGTGACATTTCTGCAGCGCTGTGCTTTGTCTCAGTTTAGCAGCGTCGAAAAAAAACGTCGAAACCCAAAACACACGCCGTGTTTGATCCACTATCTGAAGTGAGTCGATTCAGAGTCATATTCAGAGTTCGATTCAGAGTCGAATTATTTTCCGACGGCGATCAAAAGGTGAGGTGAACCTTCTGCACCGGTGAAGAGAATTACAGACCAGCCGTGAGCGGGTTCCTCTGCAGCACTGACAGGAACTTTCTGCTTCACTTAAATAAACCGACAGAGCAAGAGCATCTAAAGCATCGAGGAGTAAAATTATTTCTCACACCATTAACAAATCATCTTTATCTAGTTTTTCTGCTCAGGATCATCGAGTCTTGCATTCCGCAGAGCTCATCAGCAGGTGATGAAGATGATCAGGATGCGGCGCTGCTTCATCAAAATCTTGGGTTTCACTCCAGTGTGCCAGAAGTAATCACCCCCTCAACTTCATTTCCTGCTCATATTTTACCTCAGATTAAGCATCAAGCTTGAAGTCTGACCACATCTCAGTCTGATACCTGGAGGCAACGCTAGAAGATTAATCAGAAAATAAAACGTGAGATATTTCCAGAGGAGTGCTGGCCTAAGATCTCGCTGCGTTAGGCTCACTCACTCTAAATCAGCGTGCTGCAGTTTATTTGATTTGGCCAATTCTTCAGAAGTGACAAGCTAGCACGCACGCACACACACACACACACACACACACACACACGATATGGCCGGGACCGTGAGCTGTGGTGAACTGAGCGTGTCGGTTAACCTCGCCTGCTCCACACAGCGCTAATCTGGACCTCATCACGGATAAGAGGGAGAGAACAGACCCAATTCATCAAAGCAGGCGTTGGTGGCACAGCTGTTATTTCCGGTCTTCTCACTCGAGTCTTCAGAGGAGAAGAACAAAACGGTATTGATCCCGACTGTGAAAGAACATCTGACCAGATCCGACTCACGCTGCTGTGAAGTTTGTGGTAAATGCGCTTTTTAAGAAGGTACACCACAAAATACAGAAGTGTGAACACAAAAACATGTGGGTTATCACTCGTTAACTCTTTCATTTCTGCTAATCCTGTTCCCACTGTGTCCATTTCACCACGTGCAGCACACACACATGCTGTGTTCGAGGACAGAGCGCCATTCGAAACGTTAACGGCGCACTTTTACTCCTCGAAAAGTTATTCAAGCAATTACATACAATATAACATAAATTCTGTCCCAAAAAACACAACACCGTGGACGCACCGGACCAAGAACCAAAACCCACAAACCAGGAACCAAGAACCTAGTGCTGGAGTTTATTATCAGTGTTATTATTAACTATCTTTTTATACTGTTCCATAAACTGTAAGAATATTCCTTTCAATAAGAAACTACGAAACTCCACAAAAGTGAGCTGAAAGTAAATAAAATACAATATTTAATAAAAACCCCACGAATATCTGTGAGACTTACAATAAGGTCATGGGAGATATTTCGGGGGCTGAACTTAAAGCGCATTCTTCATCACTGTAGGTGTTATATACTGTACGTCACACACACTATAAACACCTAGAGCTACAGTACCACTGGGCTCAACTACTGGGGTCACGTACCGCTTTTCAGCACCCGGGCCTACCTACAGCACATCTGTATCACAGTCACGCTGACCGTACAGGTGTGTCGCGGTCAGCTGTGGAGCAGCAGCAGCATGTGACACACACACAGGTCCGTCTGATAAAAAGCTGAAAGGCACGAGTTCTCCACGGGTCTGTCAGTGACCCGGGTTAATCATCTCCCACTTCACCGTCACAGAGTCATCTACAGCGTGAATTACTGCTCGTATACTGCGTCCACCTCGAAGCGTAACAACACACTCACACTGCACCTGAACAACACACGCCCGAGCGCTGTCTGATTAATATTCAGAATGAAAGCAGGGTCACGTCAGGACACGTGCAGGAGTCCAGATCTCAGTCCCGGGATGTGTATCCAGCTACTGAGTGATTAAATAATCATAATAATGACTCCATACAAAAGCAATAAAAGCGTTTGATTAGATAACGACGTGGCTGCCAGAAGTGCGTGACTGTGATGCTTAAGGTCTTCACTCACGTCCAGTGAAAACATCTTTTAATTGGATAAACTGCAGTATAATCTTTTCCACAAAAACATTCCTCATTCCTCATTATTATTCCAGACTGCAAGTCTTTCGCGTGATTTTCCTTACTTTGGAATCATATACAACTTGGTTTAAGTTGAATAATCTATACTGCAGTCTACTCTTCACCCTCTGCAATTCTTTCACCTTTCTATTCTCGCCGAACGTACACAGACTCTGAGAAACGCAGCATTTATTTACGCGATCAGCGGAACTTAAGTCCGTGCTGTGTAACGGGGCAGGTCACAGACGCTCCTCGTCTGTTCTCCGGCTCTGCAAACACTGCACTATTGTCCGGCCCGTTTCACCGCTCCTCATGAAGACTCGCTGCTTCTCAGGGCAAAGAGCAGTCCAACGGCACAATGACACGTATTCAGCTAGAGAGAAGAAAGACCCAGCGCTAACGCTGCTCCTGATGATGACGACAATAACGATGAACAAAAGGCGTAAAAAGTTCAAACTGCAGATGACTCACACACACACACACACACACACACACACACACACACACAAAAAAAAAACCTTCCACAGCTGTAATGTATGAAAAGAAAACAGTAGTGTTTTTTAGCTTGACCGCCTCCACTTCCCCTTGGGGCAATTCCCATCACCGTCACACTGGACATTAAAATTCTTTCGCAACTCTAGGGAACTTCACAAGATGACATTTCGGAGCGTTGCGCGATCGACACGACTATCGCTCTGAAAATCAGAGGTCTGGCTTACTCAAGAGAGTCCAGATCTTTTCATCAGTAAACTGTCTAATAACGTTCAAACACGAGACTCCTCGAACTCATCCACGGACGAGATCTTCTTCGGAGAAGCTCACTGTGTTGCGAAAGCCAATCAGACGGGACTGCACCTCCACGATTCTGAAGGCTGTGGACAGAAAAGTGTCCAACGGACATCAGACGCTCCAGGGACAGAACTGTAGGCGTTGAGATCTGCAGAACCGACGGACAATCTACACAAATATCGCAAATACACAAATCTACAGACGCACTGAACCACAACTGGAGGAAAAACCGTTTAAGTCCCGTGTCGTGTCGGTGTTTCTACTTAATTACGCATCGTTGGCGGGAATGTGCGTCAGTTTATTGTGTTCTGTAACGACCGTGACCTCTGAAAGGTTCCAGATACGCTCCAGATTTCTGTGATGGTTCTGTAAGAAGAACACACAACAGGTCGCACTGTTATACTGAAAAAAAACAAAAAAAACAAGGCACGCTGGAGTGGCGTGACACACCCTGACAACACAACACTGTTTATAGTCACTGAATGGTTTTGAGACGAGTCCGTTCCTGTTCTCGCTGACGTTACAGCAGCTAGAAACGCTCGTTCCCTCACCAGCCCGCTCCCTCCTCTGCAGACGTCTGAAAAACGTACCGTTACACAGTGCTGACACTGGAGACTCCTTCCATGAACGTCAACATCTCCTTACACGCGTCTGTAGATCTGTTCAACCCGTTTATCATCAGGTTTAGATCACGTGGAGCGTCCGCTAAACACGTCCCTGTGAATGAGCCGTTACTATAGAAACCATAATGCATTAGAATCAGGCGCATTCTTATAAACCTGTGATTAGTGTTAGAGCCGGAATTACTGAGCTGCTGTTGTACAACATTAATCCCACCTGCTGAGGTATTATACAAACGGAGGTATTTTCAACAATCCTTTAACACGTTTGTTTAAATACAGCACGCGGAGTAATCACACGTGTAGCGATCGTATTTGAATATGACGTTTCTGTCCACATCGCACAGCCCTGATCCAGCGTGTGGGAACATCCGAGTGAAATAACCTAGAGATTCTATCAGTGATGCTGAATATCGCTTCCTAACAGCACAAGCGCTCCCACTTCCTGTCAGAAACGTGCTTTCAGTAGGCCGGCGGTGAATCTGGGCCTCCGAATGAGCCGATTCGATGAGTCCAACATTACACAGCGAGTGGTTTCTCTCTTACGACGCAAGGCCGAGGATATTTCTGGTATAATGAAAAAATAACTACACTCGAGTCTCGAGTTCCAATCAAGAAGCTTTAACGCGTGATGAACGCAAAATCACCAGGAACAGTTTTATTTAGAAATAACGAGCACGGTGAGAGGCGAGTTTTATTTATTTGAGTATTTAAGCTAAGCACGTCCGTGACGCAGCTGCAGAGCTCTCCTTTCTCACCTGTTGCACACATAAAGGAGAATAAAGGAGCGGTCCAGACTGACGTAAGAACCGCTTTGACAGGCAGTGTTTGCTCTCCATCAAACAAAATGAATATCTGTGCCTGGATCGGATTGCATACTTTCTGTATGAGGCTAGAAATGAGTAAATATTAAAGCCAGTTGTCTTTACAGAGCAGGGTTACAGCCAAACGTTCAGCCAGGAACATCTGCTCATGGCAACACTGCATACTCATCAAACAGCTGCTTGCACAAATACGCCTTCTCTTTTCCATCTCCATCTTCTTATGGCTCATGATATATATAATCGTATGATCATCATTAACAAGCTCCGATCACCCGAAAGCTGCACTTCAGGACCGTCTGATATGCAAATCACGGACATTTCACCAAAACAATACAAGTACAAGCAATGAAAGCAGACTGACCGAACATCATTTCCAAGTAGGATAAGATCAGATAATACGAATATCAAAGGTCATACAAGGTCATATAATACGAATATCAAATGCTCACGCGCACTCTGAGTTACCCTGATACTGTATACATCAAATCATACCACATGTAGAAATATATTCGTCCAATAGCATAAAAAGTCAGTGACGTTTACACCGATTTCCTCGTCTCGGAGAAGACTCCACACCCAGAGCGCTTGACGCCATCGGCTCGTTTTATCGGCGGCCAAATTATTCCCGCTGTGACCAAACACAGCCGGCGACAATGACATCGTTCTGTCAGCATTTTGAATCAAATCCACCAAACGGGAACGGAGCAGACCGAAGTCGGACGAGAAGAAGCAGAGTGGTGTGTTGAATGAATGACACCAAAGTGCTCTTCTTCACCTTTAAAAACAGGTTCCCCCGAGACGCAGCGTCACTGCCATCACACCCACGACCCGTTTGTGTTTACGTCCGTGTTCTGCAGCTGACATCTGCAGAAAGCAGTCGTTTTCCTCAACCGCAGGTCTATTGTTAGAGGATCTTAAGAGAACCCATTGGGATTTATCGGGATCTCATACAGGGTGACAAGTCATTTATTTATTTTTTAAATCACACACACGGAGTAAAACTGGCTTCATGTCAGAAATGTAATCCTGCCTTACTCTGAGCTCTCAAATCTGCAAAAACAACACACAGCGGCTTTCTTTAAAGCATCAGACGGTAGCGTGTACACACACACACGCACACACACACAGGCACACGCACCTTTAGAGACATATGTGAACAGATGTGTGCTGTTTAGATTAAAAACATAAACTGCGACACCGGTGTCATTCGAAAAGCAAGTGTAATGAGCCGTCAATCCAAAAAGTCTCAATCTAAACCTCATCGTGCTTCCGGCATTCGGCAACTCTCACCGTGAATCTGAGTGACATGGCATGCTTCTGCGGTTAGAAAATAAAGCATCGGGTTTCTTCACGTGTCCGGCTCTAAAAGAACCACGAGCTTCAATGCCTTTCAACCCGACAAACCAGCAGATCAACTTCCTGCTCAGGTTGAAGCGTCTATTCCACACGGACTTTATAGACATTAGACAGCGAGAGCACACCGAGAACCAGAGTCACGTCTCGGATGTTTCTGCACGCTCTCTCACCGTGACCCGTTATGTCAGATACAGAGAACACACACAGTCGAACTACAGTAAGTGAATTCAGGTCAGGGGTCAGCAGAGCACTCGCGTTAGAACCTTGATGAAATGTCCTGAAGTGTTTTCAGCACTGGATTCTGAAACTGCAGTGTTGTGTGTGTGTGTGTGTGTGTGTGTGTGTGTGTGTGTGTGTGTGTGTGTGTGTGTGTGTGTGTGTGTGTGTGTGTGTGTGTGTGTGTGTGTGTGTGTGTGTGTGACCTCTGCAGCTTCACTTGTAATGAAACCTTTCTGTCAGAGTCAGATTTGCAGGAGTCAGCAGGGTTCATGTTCAGACCTGGGTTCGCCTCGGTGTAGCCTGAAACTCCGGTCAGTGAAAGACGCCGAATCAGAGAACAGCATCTGTGGCTTTAGGTGAAAAACCAAATCGTCTAATCTTACTGATGGATCATTTTTAGATATTAGACTAGATATTAAGTTTTATTCTTCTACTTGTGCATGGACTCAGTAAGTCAGAGCGCGTGTTCATAAACACGGCTGCACACTGTGCCACCAGTCGAGCTCAGAGCATGGCCGAGCACTGTGCGAACACCGAGAGACTGTTTTTATAAGAAAGGCCACCCAATTAGAGTGTGGTGAAATAAAACAGGAAGTTCTAACAAGGTCAAATGATGTTCTGTGTGTGTGTGTGTGTGTGTGTGTGTGTGCGTGCGCGTGTTGTAAGAATGATTTTTAACACCTCTTTCCATCACTGCTAAACATGAACAAATGTGTGAGCATGACATCGTTCTGAAGCACTCGAGTAAACATCAACTCGATGTTGACGCCACACATTTACACCACTGACCGACATCCAGAAGCAGAGAAAACACTTCTTCTGACATTTTCTTTTCTTTTCCTGGCTGGCAGAAAAGTCCTGCTTCGGAATCTTTTTGCCCTTCCGATGTTTTGCCAGGTCCAGAAGTCAGCCCCTAAAAATACTGCTTCAGGCTGAGCGAGTGAACCTCACTTCCTTTTTCCTGGTGAAGCAGCAGAGGTTTTGAAAACCATGGACTTGGTGCATACTTTTTCCAGATGGAGACGACTACATATACAGTAAACCACAAAGCGGCAAACGGGACCGTAATAGTTTTCTCTCCGCGTCTCCCTGCTGTCACCGTCTCGGACTCTCTCTCACGCCTTCTTCCTGATCTTATTCGCATCGACTGCATGCCTACGGCTGGACGGTTAGATCAAAGCGCCTAAAGTTTAATAGGTTATATTAAGAACATGTAGAAAATCCTGTGTGGGAAAATTTCCACTGTGCAGAAATGATGTGAATTCATCTCAGGCTTCGATAGCTCCAGTTAATGGCTTCTGAATGTCAATGAACACACGAGGGGACAACCGAGAGAGGGGACATGATGAACATATTAATGAATCTGGGACAAAAGAACAAACAGCGTTCGACAGAAAACGCAGCCAATGAAACGTAAGGAATTAACGAACGCAGACACGGACAGTAACCTGAGCTCAGGCTCAAGCCGAGAACTCCGGAGCTGTGAGGAGACAGCGCTATCCGCCGTTCAGCGTTATTTTCTCATTTTTCCTCTGTATTACGCTTCAGATACATGCACGGAGTCATGTGATACAACCCCTATGATCACTGCTCACGGTGAATAATCGGGAATAACGGCGCGTTATTTTAGACGAGTTGCATTGAGAAACGACTCGAGATCGTGATTTTCATACGAATTATTGGGCGGTTCTGCATAAAATACGCATCTGTTATGCTCAACGTTAATATGAAGTGATGTCAGCAGCTCCTTCTTTCAACAGACGAGACACATCCTTACTTAAACAAACCTGTACGCGAACACAAACACAGGTCAAAGGTGCAGCATTCGTTTACTCGCGGGACTACCTCGAGCTTGTGGTTTTTATTTCTACAGACAATCCTGTGATCCGTCTTAACCATCGTCGCTCTGATCCGACTACGAGAGGCTACAAACCCACTGCTGTCAGATATACACACAGAGTTTATATCTCTAAACTGCACTTATATAGAGCTTTTATCCAAAGCGCATTGCACTGTGTCTCATTCACGCATTCACACACACACTCACACACACACACCAACGGTAGCAGAGCTGCCATGCAAGGCGCTAACTTGCCATCAGGAGCAACGTGGGGTTCAGTGTCTTGCCCAAGGACACTTCAGCATGTGGGGTCACGTGGGCCGGGAATCAAACCGCCAACCCTACGATTAGTGGACACCCCGCTCTACCACCTGATCCACAGCCGCCCGAGACACGCCAAGATATCTCTAATATCTTACTGGTTCTCAGTTAGACCGGTCACCAGACAGTAACACACGGTGTACTTATTAAACTTTCTAATGGAAACGCGGGGATTAAAATATTCAAAGAACAATGTTATTATTGTTTTATAAGACATTCTGTCCTCCGCGTTCTTCACCTTTTCAGGCCGGATTTCTAAATGTGCTCTGTACAGATGTGGTGATACTTCTCCCTGAAACCTCCGCTATCACTATCACCAGCAAGAGCAAATGAAATGAAACTCAAATTGTAAAAAACACCTCACAGAATCAGAACACTGATCGGACAACAGATCGGACAACAGATAGGCAGATTCCTAACATTTCTACTTTTGTTTTTTTTTTTCTACCCTATTTTAAGAAGCCTAGATCCTGTGATAAAGGGTTTAGACATGATCGCTATGAAGGTTCAACAAAAACAAAACTTGGAAATTTCCAACCTCCAACCAGGAGAAACCAAAGAACATGTCCCTCTACTTGGAATTCCTATTGGGAAAGTAGGGAGGCTTTCCTCAAGACGTGGTGTCGACATGGCCGCTCACGCCGTCAACGGTAAATAAAATATCGCTTCACTATTTTAAATAAGCTTCTAGAAGTATTTACTTTAGATCAATCGACACAGACATGTGCGTCGTTTAAATCGATAAGGCTGACTGTACAGTTCACTGTTTTGAGAAAGTAAACGCATCACACGCTAATGATTATTGATGTTAGCTAGCCACTTTAATGAGTGCGTCCCTCTGTCTTCCCACTCTGCAGCTGAGCTGGAAAATGATAGAATTCCACGTTTGCACTGCATACTTCTGAGGTTCACAGCATTGCGTTCCAACCATTTGGGATAAACTGTTGGAATAAAACCAGTGGAAAAATGAAGCTCTCCTCAGTCGTTCCTCATGAGCCGGTCCTCCAAATAAAGTGTGAGCAGTTTATAATAACCTCGTACATTATCGTCTTAAATCATGCAAACTTCTGTTTTGCAGTTCGGCTGTAAACTGTAATCATTACATTTACTTGGACACAGCTTATAAAGCGTTTATAAAGATAAGGATTCTGCGTGCCACAGTAATCAACTCGTTATATGACTCCAGGAGCCGAAGTCACACAAAGATAAATACACAACTGACAAGGATATGGGATGAGAACTGCTGAACAAGTTCTGCCCCTTGAACACAAGGTCAAAATAAACGTAAAACAATCAGTAACATTAACGTTTGAGAGCATTAAAGACTAAACAAAACCACCCGAGTCGAGTGTTTGTAGTCCGGCGTTCGTGCTCAGAAAATTAGCTCAAGCTCTTTCATTATTATTCCCAGTCGAAGTATTTTAATCTAGGATCTACTTCTAATTGTACTTCTAATCTATTTTTCATCAGAACACAGCAATACTCATTGCAGTCATAACGCAAAGACTGTGGCCATGCTTTTTCCACAGTACGTTAAACATCCTCAGTTTTAGATCATCAGATTTATTCAGTTATACGTTCGGTGCATGATTACGGTGCTATAGCACAACACTGATAAAGTCTCTGATCTGATTAGTGATATTCATGCACTCTGTGGAAGGAGTCTCCAGTGTCAGCGGTTTCTCAGTACAATAAGCTGGTCAGGGAATGGCTGTTTATAGCTGCGATAATGTAAGGAACAGGAACGAACTTGTTTTGCAGATGTTAAACACAGCTTTAAATGGATCGAATGTAGACGATGTTTTTGAATAAACTGTTAGTGTTGGGACACACGGAACTTTGGGATGCGCTGTTATTTTCCTATAAAACCAGCACCAGCCATGTTTTATTCCTTCATTTCATTTCATAACCGCTGCAGAATCAACAGAAGAGACGATTCATTCCTAATCTGAGTTTACAAGTAACCTGCAACAACCGTTTCATATACTCTGTGCTGTATTACTGCCCCCGATATCGTCTTCGTGTTATCACTGGGTATTCCTTTCACCTTGCGTCACTGCCGACATTTCCTCCATGAATCGGTGACCATTCTGTCTCGTTATTTGGACTTTAATGTCAATTAAAATATCAAAAAGGTGTATTACAGGCACGTGTTTGAAATGACAGGGCCATGGCTTCAATCTGGGAGCATAATGAATATGGTCCAGAGGTTCTAAACAGGGGCCTTTCATTGTGCTGGTGCTTAAATAGAAGGTTCATTGTGTGTTTATAAGCAAGGAGGTAATTCTCGCTAATGTTTAGAGTCAGGAGCTCTACATTAAAGCCGATAGTAAACACTAATCATCTAACAGTGAACCCTGTGCTCGTGCCTGTGTGTGTAGGCCCTGTCTGACTCAGATTCTGCAGCAGAACGTCCTGTGACATCGACAGGTAATTTACTCCATACTTTCCTGGGCAACGGCACTCGCACCAACACTCGCACCAACACTCGCACCAACACTCGCACCAACACTCGCATAAACCAAGCTGAAATTTCACAGAGTATGGAGAAAAGCCTCTGTGTGTGTGGGACTTGCATAAACAGATTTAGTTTGATATAGTGACGTTTTCTATAACGAGATGTTTATTTATCATTTACGGAAGGAGTCTCCAGTGTCAGGGCTTTGAAGCCGTCAGAGGTAAACCTTTACACTTTCAGACACCTTCATGACAGAGGAGTTTACGCTTCTTGGTTTGTAAGTAATAACAGCAACATTAAATGTAACTATAAACGGATAAGGTGTACAACGTGTCGTTCTTGTAATCGATGGCAAAGCTGCCAAAGGATAAAACACTTTGATGTGCGCTATAACTGAAAAACCATCGACAGTCGTGTGTTATTCCTTAGCTCGCATGTTTCTATTAAGAAGAAAACCGAAAGTTTTAAGAATAATCAGCACCCAGCTTGCACCTGTGCCGAAAGTGCAGTTCTGTTCGAGTGCATGAGCTGGAGGCGTGCAGAAGAACACTGCTGGTGCTGAAGATGACTCAACATGGAACTTTCTTGTTTTTTGCTCTGCAACAACTGCGAAGTCGCCTAAGAAGAGCACTGAGCTTTTATTCTACCACACAGCACACACACTGAACCGTTTCAGAACGATATGGATCAGTGATCTCCACCCAAACAGCATTCTCACAGCAGCTAGGACAACACACTGAAAACCTGAGCTCAGGAGGTCTTACTCTTCAGGGCCTGGATGAGCGCTTTCCCGTCCTTCAGGAGCTCCTTGATGAACTTGTTGGTGTTGTCCAGCTCCAGTTCGTGGGACTTTAATCTCTCTCGGAACTGAGGACTGTCCAAGTAGCAGTCACTGAACTCCAGAGCGGGTAATCCCATTCTTCTGCCCAGGCGCTCAGATCGGACTGTGTGGAATTCAGAGGAAATGTTAATAATGAGTGTCGAAGCGAGAGAGAGAGAGAGAGAGAGAGAGAGAGAGAGAGAGAGAGAGAGAGAGAGAGAGAGAGAAACCCGAAACGCGTTTGTTATTGAATTATCTTTACATTATCGGCGCGGTGATTGTTCTATTAACACAGCGCGCGCTGCAACATGCCGCTTCTAGATAACAACAACCACCAAAGCCGCATCCCAAAATATTCTACTTCCGTATAATGCGCGTGTGTCCTCTCTCTCTCTCTCTCTCTCTCTCTCTCTCTCTCTCTCTGTGTCTGTCTGTCTCTCTGTCTGTCTGTCTGTGTGTGTGTCCTGAAACTGAACAAGGCCGTCAGGAGGATTTGAGGTAAACCTGCGCGCTTCTCATGACAACAGGGAGGAGGAGGAGAGGTGGAGAGGAGGAGGAGGAGGAGAGGTGGAGAGGAGGAGGAGGAGGAGAGGTGGAGGAGGAGAGGTGAATCCTCTCTGCGCGTTTTAAACGCCTCGATTCCCCCAATTGCAGCTCCAACCTACCACCACACCGGTAATCCGATGACTGATGCTCCTCCAGCCAATGGGATTAGAGGATTCCAAGCGCGCCAATCTGATAGGACGCACCGCCCCTGCGCGAGAGGAAACAGCTCGAGGGGCGGGGCAAACTAAAAGCCTGTTCGGTCGAGATCCGTGACGTCATCGCAAAGCGGGAATTTCGCCTGTTCTAAAGAGGAACCACGCGCAGAACTGTTCTATATTGAATATATATATATATTTGTTTATTTATTGAATATATAAATCTAAATAAAACCAGCGGATGTACTGTGACTCACGCTGGCTGCGGAGAACAGAGAGGAGAGCTTTACTGTCATTATTATTATTTCAGTTTCTCAGCCGAGAACAGGAATCTGACACTACAGTGGACACAAAATCATCAAACTGGACAGATGAGGATTATTTAAATAAATAACACGGTAAATAAATAAAACGTAGCCTACAGCCTTTATCTAATCTCCATCTGTCCGATCTGGGTGAGGTTGTCTCCACTGTAGACTCAGATTCCTGTTCTTGGTTGAGGAACCCTCCGTGGTCTTCTGTTGTTGTAGGCCATCCATCTCAAAGGCATCCTGAGATGCTTTTCTGCTCACCATGGTTATACCCGAGTTAGCGTAGCCTTCCTGTCAGCTCTGGTCGTCCTCCTCTGACCCTCTCTCATCCATAAGACGTTCCCGTCGGCAGAACCGATCCTCACTGGATGTGTTTTTGTTTTTCGCATCATTCTTGTAAACTCTAAAGATTTCTGTGAGTGAAAATCCCAGGAGATCAGCAGTTTCTGAAATACTCAAACCAACATCCATGCCACGGTCGAGTCATGATGTTTGATGTGAACATTAACTGAAGCTCTCGACCTGGATCTGCATGAGAGTGTGCACTGCGCTGCTGCCACAAATTTAGCAGAGGAGTGTGTGGAGACGACCTGAAACCATGTGGATAGTAAATAAAGTCCATTAAAAGTCAATCAATATTTACCTGTCAATAATAGTTCTCAAGAAATTATGACAATGCACAAGCTAATCAGCCTTCTCCTACGCTAACTCTCAAATCCAGACCTCTACCCTCTTAAGCTAATTAAGTAGCTCTCTCGCTTAAGTTTTCTCTCTCTTTTAAGTTCTCTCTCTCTCTCTCTCTCTCTCTTTATTTCTGTCTCTTTCTTTCTCTCTCTCTCTCTCTCTCTCTCTTTATTTCTGTCTTTTTCTCTCTCTTTATCAAATGCTTCCACTGCGATGCTGTGTACATGACTGACCCTTAGGAAAGAACAGAATCGCTCTCACAGCGTATTTAAATGAAGCAAAATATCACCAAATCCAACGGATCACATCCAGAACCAAGATGGTGTTCTCTCTCCAGCGTTTCTCTGACTGGACTGTTTACTCTAATCCCATGATTCTGTTCACAAAGTTTTATTAAAGTCATTTTTAAAAGCAAATATTGTAAACCATGGAAATAATCTTAACATGAAATAACAATGGAAGGGTATAATTATTTAACTCTAATGGATTCCTGTTACAGTGTCCAGGTTACATTTACATTTAAAGCAGACGCCCTTAACAAGAACAACCTAAAGGTGCAATAGGTGAGGTTTATTGTTTTTTTTTTTAAAGAAAAACGTAAGAAAACATGTTGAACATGATAAAATAATAATGGCGTGAGCCATGGCCTCAGCACAGGTGTGTTATATGGCTGAGAAAACCCATTTGGAAAACTGTGTTAGGGTCCAGAATGTTTGTTTGTGTTTGGCTAAGGTCTCCTGTCAATCATTTTATCGACATGCCCCAACATCCCTTCACTCCGCCCCCATCTCAGTCTGTTCAGAAAGAAAAATATATTTCTGAAATAATACAAATTGTTTTGTGGTTTGTTTGTTTTTTTTAAATTACGAGAAGAACAGGACAGTGAAGGTAAGCTTGAATTTTTATGTTTATAGTGTTATAAAGTTATGTCATGACATTCCATGCTAACGCTGACCCTGTTAGCATGCTAACTTTAGCTCAAGTCTACAAGCCAGGTTCTGGGGTGGAGCTTTTTGCCCCTGTGGTTACTGTCGATGCTGTTCGGGTTCTTTGCATGTGATTCCTTTGTAAATTTATTTTCTTATTGAATTTGTATGTGTGTTTATTTATTTATTCTATTGCATTCTTTTTTTGTTTTTTTCCCCTCTGTCTCACTGTTCATATTTGTTTTGTTTGTTCTCTTGTGATTGGTGTTTTTTTTTGTTTGTTTGTTTGTTGTTGTTGGCTTTACACTGTGTAGTGTATGCATTGAACGTGTTCTTCATTTTTCTGTTCTTTTCTTTTTTATTAGCGCCCCCTGGTGCTTGGGCTAGTGTATTGCATGTAGCATCCCTGATTGGTGATATCTTTTGGCTCCTTTCATTTGTTTTGTCTTGTTGTTGTGCTTTTGTGATATTTTTTCTTTGTGTGTATATGTGTGTGTGTATTCATTTGTGTATATTCTGCTGCTTTAGTGAATTAGTGAAGTTGATGCTGCTGGTGTTCTGGGATTAAAAACAGTCATAAGTAAAGAGAATGTACTGTAGAGCATAGAACTTAATACACAGTCATTATTGATTTAAAATGTATTCAAATTTAAGCAGATACCTCTTTAGAGTCGCTCCAGTGCTTTGTCAGTCTGTCCTCGATATATACTGCTCTTGCGCCACCCGGTGGTCAGGTTGAGAGCAATGCAAGATAAAATTCAGTAAAATATGTTGTGGGAAAGGGATCCGGTTTTAAATCTGTATTTGTAGATACGATTCAGCACATAATGGCTCACTTACACACACACACACTCTCTCTCACACACACACACACACACACACACACACACACACACACACACACACATACACACACACACTTAGCTGACTCACTGTACACAAATATAAACGTCAATAAAATGTATGCTTGTTATTAAAACTATAATCTTCATTGTTAAGATTGATATTGTGTAATGGGGGTGTAATGGGTGTGTGAACGGGTGTGTGAATATGTACCCCATTTTGGCCAGGGTCAGGCTCCTGGTTCCCCACGACCCTGTGTAGGATTAGCAGTACAGAACATGGATGGATGGATACTGAAATTCTATAGATATTCTATGGATACTGAAATCAGCCGATATCAGTCCCATCCTAAGTTTATTTTATTTATAAAGCTATATATATATATATATATATATATATATATATATATATATATATATATATATATATATATATATATATATATATATAGTCTCTTTATAAACAATTATGATTCCAAAAAATCTTTTCCATCTGTCACAGGATCGAATGAAATTCAGTCTTTTTTCTGATATCTATCAGTGCCGTCTCTAATTTCCTTCTCTTCTTTCGGAGCTCTGGTGCTGCGGACGTCTGAACATTGCTTATACAGTGTAAAGTGTAAAGTCAGCACACCACTGAGTGAATAATGAGAAACCAGATCCCTGTTCTCCGCAAGAGTTCCAGGAAAGGTGAAAGAGGGAATAAAAGAATGATCCTGCAGGAACCTATTTTAAAGTCCTGTGTTAATTCCAGTTAAAAGAACAGAGACAGTTACTCTAAATGGAAGGAAATGAAATAAGACTTTTTTGTGACCTCAGAAAAAAAACATCACCCTTGGTCGAGCCCCAGACACGAGCCCCAGACACGAGCCCCAGACACGAGCCCCAGACACGAGCCCCAGACACGAGCCCCAGACACGAGCCCCAGACACGAGCCCCAGACAAGCATCTGAATGATATTTAGTTTTAAATGAGAGTTTTAGCTCAACAGTATTCTCAGACACGGCCCTGTTTTGTCCTAGCATGAGGATGTGATTTTGATGGAGACTACAAAGCACTTCTGTAAGTCACTCTGGATAAAGGCGTCTGCTAAATGTTGTAAATGTAAATGTTTTAAGCATATGTACTAGCTAACACCCTGGAAAGTGTCTCTCCACAAAGCAGTGAAGTTGATTACAGAGTTAAGGACTTCAGAAGTCTGACGTCAGGCTTTTCTAACAGTGTGTTCACATCATGAGGAAACACACTGCTGCTTGGTGTTTAAACAGTGATTTAGTGTTCTAGCGGTGGTGTAAAGGGTGAAGGACACGCTGGCGTGAGTAAAAGTACTGCTACTGTAGGAGTAATTCACTCGAGTAAAAATATAAAAGTAGTCATCAAGAAAATGAATCAAGATTAAATATGACAATAAAAAACCTATTTGAGTAATTATTTAATAAATTACATTTCGATATGTGACGCGACTGGAATCTGGAACTGTTCTACCTCTGAGGAACACATTTTTGAACAATGATGTAAACTAACACTGTCAGCTGTAGTGAAGTAAACACCACCTCCATTACCAACAGTATATAAAGAAGGCTACCTAAGTTAGCCAAATGCTGTTGAGTAGCTCAATAGCTAGCTAACTAGCACATGTTAATTCATAGATGTTTCGAACTGTCTAGCAAAGTTGCCCGTTACACATTACCCTGAGTGTTACCTGTAACAACACTTTGATATATTTAACACAACAGGTGAGCGCTACAGAACATTAAAGTGACATCTTAAGTTTAAAACAGAGCTTTCAGACTGTAAAAGATCAGACTAGCTAGGCTAGCTAACTCCGCTAGCAAATGGCTAGCTCACCTGTATGTGTTTCCTCAGGCTGGTGTTGTGAAATGCAGATTCACAGGTTTTTGTTTGGAGTTTCACACAGTCCTCCATATGCCCTTGTGGGTTTTCTCTGGGTTCTCCGGTTTCCTCTGAACTCCCAAAACTTGCCAGTAGGTGGAGTTGATACTCTAATTTGCCCCTATGTGTCAGTGATGTCAACAATGTGAGTGAATGTAAGTTTACATGTTGCGCTGCCCGGCCTTCCATCAAGGGTGTATTCAATGACTAAATATTCAACAACAAACTATGTTATACATTTATAAACACTTTACGACCTGTAACTAATCACTTATCCAAGCTGAACATTACATGTAATATTGTCTGGAATGGGTAAAAATAAATAAATAAATAAATAAATAAAAAATGGCAGAAATGCATAGACAAAGAAATAACAAGGCTAGACAACACCATGAACATGATACGAAAGAATAACGACTAAAGGTGCTAAACAATATGTGACTTAAATACCTGTGATAATCAAACAAAGGTGTGATTTAGGTGCTCTGGTCATGTGACATGGTGCGTGCAGTGATCATGTGACATACAACGGCTTATGGGTGCTGTAGTCCAGCGCCATGTCAGCGCTCGCATGACAAATATGTTGAATTGATCACGAATGCAGTTGGAAGCGAGAATGCTTTAAGACAATCCCATAAATAAATACATTCTAAAATGCTCATTCAGATTTACATTATTTCTGTTTGTCCTGTGGATGCTAATCTAACCGATTAATTAATGTTAGCAAATTAGTGAAACTTACCTCAATATGTTTTTAGATTCTAGGGAGGTAAAGGAGACGCCTCGTTTTATACGAGTCTTGGTTTACTCCAGCGTGCTGAAGTATTTGACTGTGGTAGGGTCAGGAGCGCTCATCCTCAACTTCCACACTGCAGTGCGGCGGATTATCCGTCTTCAGACGCTCACGGATGGCTACAGCGCTAACTACACTGTGTAGTGTGAGAAGGTTTTTCACAGTTTTACAGTCCACATTCGTGAACTTGATTGGACACTAAACTGAAATGATTGGATGCTAATCCGAGCCCATGTGGTCGATGTGTAGCGTACAGGCATTGACTGGATGAGAGAAGAAGAAACCTTTGAGATTTGTAACTTTGAACGTCTCAATAAAAAAAAAAGTGTAATTTAGTGAACGCATTCCATTTCAATAACATGTAAGTGAAGTATAAATACAACCAAAATAATACCTAAGTATAGTAGCAAAGTATAATTACTCAGGTATTTTCCACCTAGAGGTCAAGTCTTCCAGTGGCTGGATATTAGTCCAACACCACTCGTGTGTGTGTGGTATTTCTCTCAGACCTGTCTAGCACTCAGGCTCCATTTCCAGTAATACGATTGTCTCTGTGCTGCAGCCACATGGAAGCTTGCCTCGGTGTGGGTAGAGGCCTCGCATTCTTTCTGTGGGGTTCTTTTTTTTTCTCTCTCCTGCTTTCCAAACCCAGGGCCTGATGGCTTCACAAAACATTCCGGATGTGGAGTCAAGAGACGTGAACGATAACAGGACAGTTGGATAAAGAGTGTGGTCCAGTGAGTCACAATAGGATACGGCCGAATATCATGTTCAATTTTGCTCCGTCAAAGAAATCCGTTCCCTAAAAAGTCAATCAAAATAGTGATCAAATAATACACATGAAACTAGCTCTGTAGAGAGGAGAGAGCTCCTGCGCTGACTGAGCAGGTGATACTGATGATTACATCACGAAGAGGGACGCATACACAGTACCTTGCAGAAGTATTCACCCCCTTTAAAAGTCATCAGATTTGTCTAGAAGCACATTTCCTGACGTAACAGCTGTAAGTGTTTTGGGGTCAGTGAAGTTCTGCACACTGTTTGGGGTTTTCACCCATTCTTCCTGGCAGATTTGCTCCAGCTTCTTCTGCTTGGTTGGATTTTCTTTGTTGACTGCATTTTTCAAACAGTGCCACAGATTCTCAGTGGGATTCAGATCTGGACTTTGCCTTGGACGCTGTGGAACATTAACCTTTTTGTGTTGCTTTAGTTTTGCGTTCGGGACATTGTCCTGCTGAACGGTGAAGCTTCTTCCAAAGCTATTTGATTGATTTATTTCTTTATTTTTAGCAGACTGAAGCCGTTCTCTTGTAGTATCCCCCTGTATCGTGCTCCATACTTTCTCCCACCAATTTTGACAAGAAACCCGGGTTCTGAGGATCAGACCTGTGTTCGGTCTGCAACATACATAGCACTTTAAAACTTCCCAAATACAGTATCTTCCTCTCATTACACCAAAAACTTTACCTGTGTACTTTTGTACATATGGACATTTCCTGGTGTACTGCATTATTGCTGATATTACCGTCCTTCAATGTACTTCAATGTACATCATGCTGCTTATTGTATCCTTGCTTACTTTTGATAGACTGCACCTGTACTTACCCCGTCCAGGGTGCACCCTGGTTTAGCTTTATTTTATCTCTAATCTTAGTCACATGTAAAGAAATGCTATAGAGAAAACATGACTTCAAAAATAACACTTTCTACATCATAAAATGTACAATAAAGAGAAGCAAACAGCAAACAACAACCCCCCCCCCCCCCCCCCCCCTTCTGAGAAGTGGTCAGTGGTCAGATTTTTACTGACCCAATAATGAGCAAGTCATAAAAGAAACATCTAGGACACCATCTGTATTTATTTATTTATTTATTTATTTATTTATTTTAATAGGGTGCACTGAGACTTCTGCAGGGTATTGTGCACTGGAAATGGTGTAATCATGGGAATGTCATCAGACACCATGCGTGATATTACGCAGATTTTGACCGAATCGGTCCGTTTCTGTTGTCTGAGACACAGTGAAAGGTGTTTCGGTGAAGGTCCCGGTTTCACTGGTCGGTGACCCTTTTTGCGCGCGTTGTGCGCACACCGGAGCGTTTGGGTCAGCGCTGTGCGTAATAAAATCAGAAGGGCGGCGTTACGGTGAACACACACACACACACACACACACACACACACACACCAAGCCCAGTGAGGGAACCGGAACCGGGAGCGTTTCAGTGCGCCAGGGGTTCTGGAGAGACTGCGGAATGACGGAGGGTCTCGTCACGGTCCTCGGACCGTCGCCATCGCCGTTTGATCTCGAGCAGCCGAGTTACGACGCTTTAAAGCGGCTGTACTGCAGGAACGGAGGGCAGTTTTTACGCGTGTTACCCGGCGGAGCTGTGGACGGAATCCGGCAAGAGAACGACGCTTACAGTAAGAACAGAACAACATGAACTCGAATGAGACGTGGACAACAACTGAACTCCATTATTAACACTAACACTAGGCTGCATCTTACACAACAACATGTCCAGCTGTGGATTAACACCTGGTGTCTGTTTGTGTGTGTGTGTGTGTGTGTGTGTGTGTGTGTATCTATCAACCTTCAGTGTGTCCATGCAAATCTCAGCTCTTACTCTCTACACTGTCAGGAAATAAAATACTAAACTGTACCTCTGGCTGTCACTGAGGTGCTGCTGTTATCTTCTGTACGTTTAACATGTGCATTTAACCCCCCCCCCCCCCCCCCCCCCCCCACCACCCCCTTTCTTAAACTGTTAAATGCTTTAAAAACATCTCAGTCTTTACAAAAAACGTCTGTAATATTTCACATCCTTCATTATCTGCTGAACTGTGTCTGTTCTCTAACTCTTATTCTAAGTTAACTTTGGAATATTGTGCTTTGTGTTGTGAAAGGATTTATGGGTCACTGTAGTACTTTTAATCAGCTTTCGGAGTCGTTATAATCATATAATGCACGCACGTTCCTAACAGCGTCGACCAGTGACGTGAATGTCCGTGTCTGCATGTAAGAATGCTTCATTTATAATCATCATCATCATCATCATCATCATCATCATCATCCAGGTTGCTACTCGTTTACCAAAAAATAGCTTCCATTTGGAATAAAACAGACACAGAGGGCATGCGACACACACAACTGGAGTCACCTCTTGACACAGCATTTGTCTGCTGCATTTTTATTCCTCACAGCTGTGCTAAAGGTGAAAGCAGTGAGCACAGGTGTGGTGATCATCAGAGGTCACGAGGCGGGACGTTACCTGGCCATGGACAGAAGCGGAAAGCTTTATGGCACTGTGAGTTTGTGCACGAGTTAAATTCACACTGTGTTCAAACTAAACAACAAGAACACTGAACATGTGTGTCGTACGCGTATAACTGTACCAGGGCGGTTCCTTTAAAACCCACACAGCAATGCTAAACAGGCAATTTCCAGTAAGCATAGTAGACCACAAAGACTGTAAAATGATGCAATACACAATGTTCAAACTTGTTCTAATGCTTCCCTGACTTCCGTGTAGACGAAGTTTAAGCCACACACTTCATTAATCTGTCCTGATTTTACTTCCCAGTCCTTGCTGAATGACGAGTGCTATTTCACGGAGAAGATGGAGGAGAACCACTACAACACGTACAGTTCACACAGACATCGGGAGCACGGGGTCTGGTACGTGGGCATCAAGAAAAACGGCCAGATGAAAAGAGGTCCTAACACCCACAGAGGCCAGAATGCGGTCTACTTCCTGCCCATTCCTGCACAGTGAACACTGAAGTTTCACATTGTTTGGAATTTACAAAGTGGGATTAATGTCAAATGACCACAAAAAAAAAAAAACTTTTATAAATAAGACGCTTGATTTACGATTTCTGGTTCTCAAAGTTTTGGGTCTGGAGGCCCTCGGTGCATAACCACGGGGTCCACGCTTCCCTAAAGAGGATTTTCTGCTCTAAAGTGTCACTTATCTTTAAAAGAAAATGCTGTTTTATTAATTTATTGTTTTGATGTATATATTAATTTAAGTAAATAGAAAATAATAGTAATTTCACGTACAACCTTACTAAATCACCTTTTTGTGTGCGATTGTATATTGTACCTTTGTGCTATTGTATATTTATCTCATGATCAAAGTATTTTGATATTAATAAAACTTTTGATTAGATTTGTTATTTAAACGGATCGTTCAGAAGATCACATACAACCCAATGTTTCTGACTTGCGTAACCGTGGTAACCGAATTACAGAAATAAGCATCCAGATGATATTTAATGAACATACTGCTGAGAAAAGATTTTATATTGCACTAGTTTTGTTGGCGCAAGTAACGTTATAATATTTCGGTGAAGAAACAAACTGCACACACACACACACACACACACACACACACACACGTTCACACCTAGGGGTAATTAAGAGCTGACAATCTACCTAATGACATGTTTTGAGAGGTGTTAGGAACCCAGAGGAACCCCACACAGACACGGGGAGAACATGTGAAACTCCACACACACAGTAACCTGAGCTCAGGATCCTGGAGCTGTGAGTTTAGCTTGTTAAGATTTTCACACTTAAGAATCATCCATCCTTTATTATTAATGTATATATTATTTTTGCAAGCAGGACATTAAAGTTAAAAGGGCTATATGGAGTGTGTTATGCTTTACTTTAGTTTAAATAATAGTCTAATATGGGTGTAACAATGTGATGATTTAACAGGCAACAATCATAAAAAAATGATTCATTATAATTGATTATACATGAGTTATTATTGAAAAAGGACAGAAAACTGGTGTGTAAAAAATATTTTGAAGCTGATGTGTAAATCATTTTGATTTGCTCGTAATGCTGATACTTTGAAAACAGTCTTTCTCTACATCATCATCATCATCATCATCATCATCATCATCACACAGTAACGCTAGGCCTACTCCAGACTCGGAACACAGACGGTCACATATCAGTCTTTTTTTATTACTAAACGTATTAATATTAAATCACCAGCACAACTGATTTGGGCAATTTGAGTAATATCAAAAAGCAACCGGGTTTCTGTGTAAAGTTTTTCAAATATATTCTTGAATGTACATAAGTACACGAGTACAGCAGTTTCTTTGAGTTAAAAAGCCTGACTTGAAAGGACGTAGGGTCAGAGTCAGGGTCAGCTATGGCATGGTGTTAGGGTTAAGGGTCTTACTCAACACACAAGACTGACTCTCTGGTGGTCCTGAGATGTGAAATCACAGCCCTTTCATTACCAGTGCAGAACCTTAACCACTAAACTTCCTCTGTCTACTCTTAAAAAGTGCTACACGAGCGATATGGTGATGGATTTGAAAGAAATATACAAGCAGTGGGGTTTTTTACTTTCAAAATACAAAGTACTGCGCAAAAAAAGTGTTTTAAATACAAATTTTGTCTTAAATGTAAATTTTATGATTATTGATATTTATTATTATTGAGTCAAACATTAAATTTCCTAAAAAAAAAAAGAAAAAAAAGAAATGTTTGTTTGTCAGTAAAGAAAGGAACAGATCACATAATACACCACTTTTGAAACCAAAGTCCTGATGAAGTCTGTGGGGTTTTATCTGCAGAAACAGAAACAGAAACGAGAGTCGACGATGCGTTTTTAATCAGCACAGCGCTGTTACGCTTCATATCCACTTGGTTTCGTTTATTATCGTTTACTGCTTTTAACAGAGGACTTTATTTATGTACAAATGTTCAATTTCATTATTTTTGGAAGACATCTTTGATTTATAGCATTTCTTTGCATGCGCCTAAGACTTTTGCACAGGACTGTGTTACACAGACGGTCCACTAGGTGACAGTGTTGTATCTGATCAATGCATTTGAAATGAAAACGTTCACTCTATTATAGGTAATCATTCAGGATGTTAGTCATCACTTCAGAAGAGATTTGGGTTCTTCTTCTTCTTCTTCTTCTTCTTCTAATTCTTCTTCTTCTTCTTCTTCTTCTTCTTCGTAATCTATTTCATTATATATTTGTTATATATTTCATTTACAAATCCTAAGGTGCATATATTCATTAATAACAGTCTTTTATCCGTGTGATCTATTTTGAATACTACTTCATTTCATATCTCCATTTTGGTGATGTCATTTCGAGAGAACTAATCAAAATGGCTTCACAATAATCATGTCCTCGTTTAAGGTGGTGTGAAGCAGCTGAGGCAAATGGCCAACAGCAGCTGTGACTGTAGGAAATTAGGCCCCCTGCTGTGAACTAGTCACATCGGTGTGCTGAATCACAAGTAGGAGAAGCTCATTCCAAACCCATTAGCAGACATGTGTTGAGTTTTCAGCTTTACAGAGATACAAAAACCCCATAGACTCAAACAGATGTGCAAAAGGCATATCCACCCACGCAGACATGAGGGACGACTAAACCATGCACAGATACACACACACACACACACACACACACACACACACACACACACACACACACACACACTGTTCTGCACTCTGGCCTCCAGCCTCTAGGTCCACAGTCAGTGCAGGAAGAGAGCTATTCACTGTAAACTGAACAAGCAATAGCTTCCTCTGGGAGTCCCCAAACACAGCTGCAGCCAAGATACCAGCACCATAAAACACTTTGACAGACCCGTGTCAGGCCGGAAGACAAATCCCCTGTAAATTGCACAAACACTCCTCTGTTACCTCAGAGCAGAGCACACACACACACACACACACACACACACACACACAGAGGCATCCTAAAGTTAGAGGACCCTCTGGACCACCATCTCCTGAGAATGAAACTCTATCACTACCATGCATGCTTGAACTTGTTCACTTCGCTTCTGTCCATCCAGAGCTAAGATACATCCTACATGACCACGATAATGGAAATTCAACTAACAAATCCAACTGGACTCATTTGCGTCCATGCTAACTGCCACCGTTGAGGTTATGCTGGCTTCTGTTCACCATCAGCCATCTCAGAGTTCTCGGCCAAACTATCTCTTTAAAGACAGAATACCATCTGTTCAAGCGCTTACCATCAACTCAGATTCTACACAAAGCAGAAGGCCATGGGAGCGTGAAGGGAAAGGCACTGACACAACGGACAATTCCTCCCCGTGTGCATGCTTCGAAAACAAACTTTAGTGATTTTATATATAAATATGTGTGTTGTTAAGTCATAATGATTTTTATAATATAGTCTAGTATGATTAATTTAGCCAGTCAGTGTGAATGCCACCAAATTTCTCTAGGCATTAATATCATTTAACTATTACTTCACATAATTAGGTCTCAAAAAGTGGTTCATATGATCATCTATTTTGATGTTTCTTTCCACCTTTAGGAACCTAGATTAAAAATTTATTAAAATACAAAAATATTTATATTGTTGTGCCAAATTTTTCAATCAAAAGGCCATACAGTACTGATTAATTAACGGCAAATAATAACAATGTGGAAAATGTACGGTACTTTATTTCCATTGTCAGTGGAAAGGCCATTCAGTGCTTATTTACGAAGGTCAATATTAAAGGTCACTATTACAAATAAAGAAATCATTTACATTCTTACTGTTTGTACTGTTGAAGACGTTTGTCTGAGTTTCTGTTAAATATTTTTACACGTTATTGTTTTTTTAATTGATTGTTATTATTCGTAAATAGCTATTATCTATTCAGAAGTGTGTAGTGACAGACACGGGCACATACTGGAGATTCTCCTCATATCCCAGTGAGTCCTGGCTCTTTCACACGGACCTCCGTATGTGGAGGAGCAGCCTGTATTACATCTCGGGACTGATGTCCAGGAAGTACAGCATGCCTCGTTTATCTTTCCTGTTTTTTAAAACTTTGGCAGGAAAGCCGGACTGGAATATGGCAAACTTTTATTCCTGCCCCAGTCCTGCTTTCATAGTGCGTCCTCAGGATGCTGACATTATCTACACACACCTAATGACTAAGTCCCTGTTTTGTTTTGTTTTTAGCTTGAGTCAGGTCGGAAATGCGTACGATCTGCGATGGTGGTGCACATAGTTTTGGGGCTGATGTGGAAGATGATGTGTTTGAAGTTTTTCCACAGTAAGGTCTCACAGAATCTCACAAGCTTCCTGTCCTCGAGATTACATGAAGACGCCATTTCCTTTTTCACATTCCTGCTATTGTCTGAGATCCCACTGCCTTTCAAACAGCCTCCTTTTTTAACCTATTGACAAACAAACACTGCACATTCAGAGCCTCTATTTTCAGCAAATGTTTCACATTCCAGGTTGAAGCACAGCATTTCCTCTCCTTTATGATGTCACTTTTGTACGTTTCCTCCTGACAACCCTGCCCTCCAGCCCTCAAGCTTCCTCTTTCCTTCATTCATTCTTTTTTGGGCCACATCCTCTCCTGTGAAAGCGCACGACGAGAGCTCTTATAATTATCCCCTTTATTCACAGGAACATCTAAATAGGTCACTTTTTTTTTTTTTTTGAAGAATTGACCCATTGTCTCAGTAAGGGGGTGGAGTGGGACTCGGCTTACTCAGTCTCCCACAGAGAATCCTGAAAACTGACCATTTCCAATAAGTTGATTTCCCCAATTTCCCCCAATCTCACCAGGCAGCTAAAGTGTCTGATGATCGAAGGCCTAATTTCAAAGTTTGGGCCAGAGAGACCTCAGGCAACGGTGAGAAATTCCCTGAGTATAAGAGACGGCCAAAGCAGTATCAGAATTAGTTAGCAGGTCTAATTTATTTACCAAAAAAGGAAAGAAAAGAGAACCAGAGAAAGTCAGCACTGTTCTAGACCTTTACAATTATGCTATTACCTTCCAGGGCCTCATCCAAGGCATTTGTTTGGGGGTAATAACGGAAATGTTTTCCTGTCTTGAAGTGTATTTACACATTAAAGCTAACAGATGCTGTTAATTCTTATTATTTGTAAAGGGAAAATTGTAATCCTTCTTTTTTTTTTTTTGTGGAGCCTCATAGCTCCAGGTCCCCAGTTTAATCCTGAGCTCAGGTTGCTGTTTGTGTGGAGTGTCACATGTTGTCTCCGTGTCCACACGGGTTTCCTCCGGGTTCTCCGGATTCCTCACACTCTCCAAAACCATGACAGTAGGAAGACTAGATCTGGATAAATTGCCCCCAAGTGGGAATGTGTGTGTGCATGGTGCACTGTGATGGACTGATGCCCCATCTTACATTTTAATTCCACTTGGTCGGGATAAATCTTCTCACATTTCTACCCGCGTGAATGTAAACTGCTTTGTCATTGTCTCAGCAGAGGAGTGGGCTGATCCGGAAAGTGTCAGGAATCGTTGGCTTTGCATCGCCTGTCTCTGGTAGAAAGGGTAATGGGAAAGTGATGGAGGCTCGGTTTGGGGCTTGGACGGGCGTGTTGAGTGGTGTTTAGTGAGGATTTCAGGCTTACAGGCTGTCTGCCAGAGTGGGGCTCTTTAAGCAGTCATCCAGGGAAGACTCTGAGCTTCCGGACGGGAAGTGGCCAGAGGGCTCGAGGCTCAGAGGCAGGAGACAGATCTGCATGAGAGATGACCCTGTATCCTGTGAGCTTGATCTGTTGTTCTCTCTTTGTCCAACTATCTCCTTCCCTATCCCCTTCTCGATCTAGACTTCCCGTCAGTGACCTCGTTCTATTTATTCCCTCTCACTATCACGCTCTCTGCAGTCCATCCGAGTCCAGTTTTCTTCACAGCCATGACCAGATGCAGACAGAGAGCGAGTTAACCGTAAAGCCAGATAAAAGAAATGCTTTGCTTTTTGCTCTCGTGTTAAGTCTGTTCTTTCCACTTCACTCCACAGCTATAGGAGGAAAGTGGGGGAATGGATTCAGTGTCAGGATTTCTAATTGTGGGACACGTTGCAGATGGAAAGGAGCAGTGCCATGGTAGACTAGAGCAGAACAGCAGACCTTGAGGCCCAGCTGGCAGAGACGGACTCACACATCACTGCTCACCCCTCCGATTTGTATGCATAGGAAGTTGAAAGCACATAGGAGTCGCATTTGCTTTTCTTCATTTGCTCTTAAATCATGCCAAGATTTTCAGCAGTCCACGATGGGCGAGTGTGGAGCAGTTTGGAGCAAGAGAGAAGGGTGAACGAGTAGTGTCAAAACTGTGAATATGGAACATTGTTAAATCATAAAAGATCGCAGTACAAAACTCAAATCATGAATAAAAACTGATAGATGAACACACAGAAAGCCGGCATAGACGGAATAATGTAAAGCTTATCATTCAGTAAGTAAAGTGAAACTACTTGAAAAAAATATTAACTAGTTAAGAGTCAAGAACGAGAGTCTAAACCCACCGACAAGTCCTAGAAGATGAATGGATTAAATTCTACAATAAAATGGAAGAATAGACAAGAACAACCTCAGCAGGTTTATCAAAAGAACAGAAAGACCAAGTGCACATTCTTTTGCGTCAGATGCACCTACATTATACGTCCGTATGTAGATATACAATTCTCAGCTGTAGCTAAGTACAATCAGTAAGTGCTTTATCCTGGTCAGGGCTTGCGGTGAGTCTGGAGTGTATCCTGAACACTGGGCACAAGCCAGGAATACACCCAGGACTCGAGGAAGCGGAGAGTTCGAGAATAAAAAAGCTCTGTGGTTCCAGTGAATAGAAAAATATTATTGTTCACATTTGGGTTCTTTAAGAAACCAAAAATTGTTCATTCATTATATTGCATCGCTCTAAAGAACCTTTTCAGGTACCTTTATATTTAAGAATGTACATGGTGCAAGATTTTCCTTAAGGCAGAGATGTTCACAAGTCTGAGTGAAATCTCGAGTCTCGCAGGCTGTGAAGTGCGTGCCAGTCTCGGGTCTGGAGTCATACGCTTGTTTTAACACTCTAATCGTTAGCCGGAGGTGTTTTACTGCACATAAAGACTTAAACTTCCTGCTAAATGGCATGAAATTAGTCACACAATATGTAAAAACGCACGCATGTATCAAAACGATAAAAACAAACATTTCTAGTCGTATCATAACTTTCTTTGAAACCTATCAGGCTGGAGATAGATACAGATATCTAACCCAGATCTGTGGACAGAAAACACATCTGCTGTCCAGACTAATCAACATTTCAGGGCGTGTTTTCATATCTCTTTATACCACAGCGCAGATGAATTCTTGAATCAGAAGGTGATGATTCATTTTCTATAACAGCAGCTCTGACAGTAGTTCTGTCTGTAACACAAATCACAGCTTTATATTAGCGCGCTCGTTCTAACACCTTATCGTTTCCATAGTGACAGCTCGTTCGCAAGGACAAGTACGGTGGGCACTCCACATAAACGGATTAAAAATCATCGATATGGTGAAGTTTTCTTTAAGGAGACATTTATTTTTATATTCATCAAGGTCTGCAGGTTCAGTGTTTCGATCCATGCCCCGTCATGTGTTATTCCTCACTTATAAAACATTTTCCTCCATTCGAGACCACCCTTCAGTGATGTATAGTAAAACCTATGCTTTTAACCAAAGTACTTTAAACCATTCTAAATGTCAGTGAATCCTAAGATATTCCACATCAACCTGGATGCAGGACGACTTCTGAGACAGCACGACTGAACCTAAACATCAGAACAATTTACTCTGTCTCATAAAAATCTCAGGTTTTACTGCATTACTAAACAAGTAGTACTCAAGACCAACAGCGAGGATGGGGACGTCTCCACTGCCTAATCCTTCTTATTACTGATTTGTTTGACTCTTAAAATAAACTCCAAACAGGAACGAAGCTATTGAAGAAAAACTATTTCAGACATTTGACCTTGCTGTGACCTTCACCCTGTTCGGATAGATCCCAAAAGCTAATCTTTTCATCTACAGGTTACAAGGATGATTCCATACAAATCCTCTAAACATTCAACCACTCGTTCTGGCAATATCAAGCTAACGATGATCTCGGATGGACCCAGTGGTGGAGGGAGGAAAACTGACAGATCAACACCACCATGTAGACAAATCTGGAACAGACCCAGATATTTACAATGGACTCATCGATCTGCAATTTCTTTTTTCTAGCTGAAATAATTCTCGAGTAATTTCAAAGTACTTGTTAAAAATCTCAAATGCAATTTCTTATTTTTCTTTCTTTAAAAAAATATATATATTGCTGGATTTGTCAGTAGTTCATAAAGGCCGTTTCCTTCGCTGAGAACATCCCACAGAGATAAACGAGTGAATGCACCAGCTTCTGTACATTTGGAAGTGTTACAATCAGATCCTCATTCAGGTACTCATCATTCTCAATCATGGTCTCTGTCTGATCTGATCTGATCTGATCTGATCTGATCTGATGAGAGAATGAAAAGGACGAGGAGGATTTTGTCTACGAGGAGGGCTTCGGTCACTGCTGGAGCTGGAAAACCGGAGAACAATGTGTGAGAAATGTGTGTGTTCGTATGTTTTGCATGGAACTACAAATTATAAAACAAAATTATTAGATATTTAGCAAACATATGCATATAAGACTCCAAATATTTTGGAACAAATGCTGTAAATATGAGCTGTAAAGCATTCAGAGTGAGTACATCATTAATTACAATTTTTTTTTTTTTTTTTAGAAATGTTCTGTGCTATGTATATTAATTCCAGAGGTGTGTGTGTGTGTGTGTGTGTGTGTGTGTGTGTGTGTGTGTGTGTGTGTGTGTATGATAAGCACACAGCACTTTTTATAGTTGCTCCCCTACCGTGCCTCTGAGCAGAACATGTACAGTTACTCACATCCACAGGAAGTTTAGGAATGACATCAGCCTTATCAGCCACAAACTCTCCACTCCCACTGGACCCTCAGAAAGAGAGAGAGAGAGAGAGAGAGAGAGAGAGAGAGAGAGAGAGAGAGAGAGCGAGAGAGAGAGAGAGAGAGAGAGAGAGAGAGAGAGAGAGAGAGAGAGAGAGAGAGAGACAGAGAGTTTGGGGGTTGCACACTTGTGAGGAATGTTGTTTTGAATTAGGGGTAACATGTTAAATGTTAGTGAGCATCAGAAGAATCACACAAACAAAATGTAGTGTGCTGCATATGAGGCAGTAGACCAGTCATTTATACAATCCTGCATCTATCAAATGTTTCATCATAGTTTGTAAATAACCCTAAATGGCAAAGCAAAAGGAATGATCAGGAAAAAATGCAAACACTCACCTGGATATTTTACATCATAGTGCAAAGTGTACATACCTGTGTGTCTTCATACTGCACATTAAAGGCATGAATGGTCTACCATGGAGAAAGAAAGACAGAAACAGAGGGCGAGATAGAGAGAGAGAGAGAGAGAGAGAGAGAGAGAGAGAGAGAGAGAGAGAGGAATCTGGTTCACACATGTGGGTTATATTACCCTATGCGTCCAGCTGAAGCTCTGTATTATCTGTTTTCCAAATGAGAATTTGAGGTTGGGCCGTGAGCGCTGTCTTCCAGCTGGGCCTAGCAAACAGCCAGGATGAAGTACAGCTCCATTTAGCCTCCAAGTGCTGATATCAGTCTCACTCACACACACACACACACACACACACACACACACACACACACACACACACACAGAGAGAGAGAGAGCAAGAGAGAGAGAGATGCTTTGGGAAAAGAGAAAGGTAAGCCAGAGTGCATCAACATCCTTTTTCTGCCGATGTCTTGAGATTAGTAAACTTACATGTGTGGAAAGAAAGGCAAAAGGTGAGCGCAGATACTGGAGAAGAGAAGAGAAGAGAAGAGAAGAGAAGAGAAGAGAAGAGAAGAGAAGAGAAGAGAAATTGCTGAGTGTGTATTAGTCTGTAAATGTTGTTATCCTGGACTGAAACAGTGTTGTCTTGGTTGTCGTAGAAATAACATGCGATCCCATATTGTCAGGAAAGGAATCTCAGTCCACACCTGCATTTGGCAAACAAAGGATTTAAGAATAGCCCTAGGTGATTCATTAATAACGTCTGAACTTGTGAGGTCACTGTGAAAGACACATGAAACCGTAGGAGGAATCTGGAGTAGTGTATCAGATATAAAACAGACACCAGTTCCATGTTAAAGCAGTAGCCATATGATCATTATTACCACTATTACATCATGTGGACTTCTTTTACAACAAATATTTGAAATATTCACATTTCCTTGTAAAGAAGGAGTGAATAGAACCGTCGGAGTCAGGGAGATCAGGAACATGAGACAGGAACAGGGTTATGCTGGTGACACCCGGTCTACATTTCGTAAGAAGTTAGTGTTCTTTGAATAGCTTTGAAAACAGGTGGGGAAATGCTTTTTTCCTGTCTGAAAGGTTCCTGACGTGCCTTGGACATTCTTGAAGAACAAACAATAAAAAAAACTTTTCCAGGCTGCTACTGATCATATGTAATTGATTCCTCTAATCTTCAAACGAACTAATGCTCATTAAAAAAAAAAGAAAAGTGAAATGCTTCCTAAAGCTCTGCCTACGTCTGGATGATAAACGCTGCATCTACTTTCCGCCTTTCAGGCTTCACTTCCTGGCAGCGAGCAGCATGTTCTATAGAACACAGGAAGTCATCCTGCTGTTCACCGCTGGTACATAACCCCAGGCCCAGAATAGCGGTCACAAATTCTGTCCTGCCACCAATAGTGCCTCATGAACATCTAAACAGGCCCGGGAGGGGGTTAGGGTCAGTAGGGAGGAGCAGATGTATTATTTGAACTCAGCCCTGCTTCTTTTGTGAGCAGCTCATGGCATGAATGGGAGCGATCAGCCAACCATTACAGTCCATAATGCATTTTCTGCCTCATCCACAAGTCTAGAAGCGTGCCTCCGGTCCCCGTTTGGCCCCTCGGTCATCCCCATGCACCAGTGAGCTGCTGGTCAGCACAGGACGAGAGCCAGCGTGATACAAACAGAAAGACACGATGACTTCTTGCAAATCACCCAAATCACACTGTAGAAAGACACTGTAGTGTCTTGTGTGAACTTATGTGTCCAGTGTTTGCATTTGAAAGTAAGCGAACACGAGTCAGATATTTAATACATATCTAATGTTTAGATCTTCAGCTTGCTCGCTACGACTGTGCCGGTTTTCATACACACGTCATTGTGCATGTGGGTGTGTTCGTACCCTTCGACGAGAAGAGGCGGCCTTCCGCCTTCCGTGTTTAGATTTTGTGCCTCCAGCTTTCCTCTCTGTGGTTCTTACAGGATTAGCATCCACCTTTCGGGGGAAGTTGGCGGGAAGGGGGGGGGGGGGGGGGTTGGGGCAAATTATGTAGAAGGATCATTTTACAGGCCGAAGGGAAGGAGGAAAGGAGCCAGACAAATTACTAAATGAGCCAGCCAAGTAGGGAAGTGCTGAATCCTAATTAGCCCAGTCTCCTCCATTCAGTCCAGGTAAAAAGAGAGAGAATGTGGCCAGGACTGAGGAGCAGGGAAAAGCAGAGCATCAGGTTGCTCCAACGGATCCCTGGCCTCCGTTATACTCACAATAACAATAAACAATGCTAAAATTCCCCGGCGTCTTAACTGATCAAATCAGGCAATCTCCCTCCCTTAATAAAAGTGATTTTAAAAAGAACAAGAAATGTACACTCCAAATGTGCAAATGGGCAAATTTATTTATTTAGAACTGATGCCGCTACATGGAGGTTATAACCTGTCATCCAAAATAACTTAAAGAGACATGACCCTCCATGCCTTACTTTATTAAGCGATTTCATAACAGGTCAAAGCCGTTTCAATTAAATCACAGTTAAGAAATGAATTTTTTTGCTGGGTCTGCTGGAAAGACCTGGCATTCTGAGCAGGAATGTTGCTCTTGAAAAGTAGTTACGACTTAATGAGAATTCCACTTGCAGCAGGAAGGAAGGGCTTAGAATGCGTGTCCCTTAGCGAATTGGGCAAATGTTAATTATGATCCTTTTTGCACACATGGAAGGGTTTGGAAGAGACTGGGGAGAAAAAAGTCGAAACAGAGGGGGATAAAGAAAAAAAAAAGAGATAAAAGGGATGGTACATTATTCAGTATTTTCTTCCCTGAATCAGTGCTTCTAGGTGAAAGTTTACATTTATGGACTTGGCAGACGTTTTTTATCCAAAGCAACAGAACATAATCCAAGCACATAGCCGAGCCTTTGGGGGTTAAAAGTTTTGCTCGAGGGCCTAATGTTGGATTTGAACTCACAGCCTCCTAGGTTTTAGCACAGAACTCGCCTGAACGCTGCCTGAAACGCTAAGCTGGATTGACGATCATCTCCTTGACTTTACATCTAAATCATTTATTTCTTTTTTCCGTTGTCATTCTGTTATTTGCTGATAGTTCCAGTCCAGTATGAACTCCAAACAAACAGATGGAATTAGTTTCCTGAGCCTGTTTTTATTAAGGTCTACATGAGTTCTCCAGACATGTATGTCACCGTCAGTCTCTCTCCTGCTCTCTCTCTCTCTCGCTCGCTCTCTCTCTTCTTGAATGTGAAGGACACCAGTCCTCTAGAGATCCCGTCCCAGTGCGTTCTGTTCCTTTTTTTCATATTATGTCCGGTAGAACTCCTCAAGACAAATGGCTGCCATATGGAGAGAGGAAAAACTCGTGGTGATTTTCCAGCGTGAAGCCTGCTGCACGATTCGCCTGGTCCTGATCTTCCCCGGGGACCAACCCAGGAGATAACACCAGGGAAAGAAGCTTCACTTCTTTTCTATTTTAAAAAACAACAGAAATTTGTCGCAGCAGTTACACAGTACACGTCTGTAAGAGGAGTAAGGGTGACATGCTGGTTCATGACCTTACTGTAGTCCAATGTAAAGGTTTAGCAGATAAGCAGCGTGTAAGGGTTCTTTAAGAATTACGGGAATTACCTTCAACAATAAATAAAAAACTGATATCAAATAAGATTTGGAACATGATTTTAGAGTTTGGAAAATCTACAGACTTTTAAACTTGGCCCAATTTTCTATGATTGAATTACTATTAAGCTATTTTATCATTTGGACCAACAAAAAACATTCTTACAGCAATATAAAAATCTTTTAAGACAGTAGACGTTACACAGTGGAAACACACACACACACACACACGCACACACACACACACACACACACACACACACGCTTCCTCTCTGGAGCGTCTGATGAATGCTATCACTTGTGTGGGCTCCGACAGATGCGCTTTGTGTGCTGCCTTATTGATCCACTCAGTCATATCTTCAGGAAACAATTCAAAGACGATGACCTCCTGTTTACGAGGACAAAACGATAACCCTGCATTTGCATTGGAATGGAACGAAATGCTAAAACGCCTAAATAACCTGCCCCTCTTCCCAAATGGACATGTATCTTAAGTGTCCTTCATTGTAATATTTCCTAATATAAAAATGCCTCTCATATCTTGCCCCAAAGGGAGCAGCTGCACTAGCTAATCCCCCCTGGGGCACCCATTTCCCTCCTCCTCCTACCCTCGCTGAATCTCCCCTTCCGTCCTTCCTCCCTCCATCTCTCCTCTAATAGCTCCCTTGTTCCTGCTAGACAAAACTAGCCCTTTGTGGCTGCTCTCAGAGCAACATTAAAAACAGGAATAGGGAAATTGTAAACAGGAGGCTCTTGGCCTACAGGCTGAGGCATACACTCGGCCTCAGAGGCCTACTTCAGTCTAAGCAGAGAAACAGACCCTTGTTGCTAAGGGGATTAAGGGTTGTGGGATTTCAGGAGGCACTGCAGAGGCGCACAGCCACCCCCAGAGGGAGGGCTTTTTGTAAGGAGATACCTGCATTATATATCACCAAGCGGAAATTGGACCTTTCTATTAATATAAAGGTACGGGTGACCCGATACGGTTTCAGCTGAGGTTTAGGACAGCCGTCGCATCAGCTGTTCAGAAGATCGGACTACTGAAGGCTGTGCAAGCGATAACAAACTCAGTACTCTGAATTTTCAGTGCCGTTCCATTCTCTTAGCTTTAAATGAAAGATTTCATGCTATTTTACTGGTATATGCGGTACATATGTATATCAATAATGCCTCGCTGTTGTTCAACTATGACAGTATTTCAAATACAGAAGCTGTATGTTGTACTTTTTATAGAGTTAATTATGAATCTGCAGGCCTCCTATTTTAGTGATATTGTAAAATGCTGTTTGAGAAAAGTATGTTTTAGTCTGTTCTAATTTATGAATCCTAAGCTAATACACAAACAACCTGTTCCTGCCACACCTCTCCAACTTATACTGATAAAGAAGCATGGAGGTCTCGAGGATTTTGGGCCTACGATATAACTCATACAGCATGTTTACATGAAATCCTTTGTTTTAATCTAATACAGCTACAGATGCATCTGTTGGTTGATGTTTACAGATGTTTGCTAGCTTGTAATGTTTAGATTACATTCCAGCAAGGCAACCTTAAACATTCATATAATATTTATTTCTGTCGATATAAATTGTTATTCTTGTTTAAACTACTACTTCATGCAAATTTTAATAAGAGTCCAGATCTATTCGTTTGGCCAGGATGAGTTATAATTATATACAGTATACAGCTATATACAGTCTATATATACTACATGTTACGTTATATAATATTAATAGGAGACATTTTCATATCCTTGGGTCTTTAGGGTATGCCTTGAGCAATTCCATAATCTCCGATAGTTTTTTAATATATTATAGAAGCCACCCAAACAAAAATACCAGTTCCGCGTAGGGTTAGGGTACAGATGTCAAGCATAGGAAATTCTTTAATAAATCCTCAGTAGCGGTCTTTTGCAGTTTTCCTTCTGATATTATGACCTTAATTTAAAAATCCTTAATCGCATTTGTCCTTGAAAAAGACCATCATTGTCTTAAATATTGCATTATTTCACTATTAAAACATAATGTGTTGTTTAACTACTAATCCATGTACCCAACAACACAATTACATATATCTTTTACAGGACTGTTTTACTCTTAATGTAGTTACCACGCTCGGAGTCTCAGAGCTGGAGTCTGTGTATAGTGCCTCTACTGTATACTGTATATTTCGGAAAATACCCGGCGTACCGGGTCTTGTGCATTTGAATCTTTACACCGTGGTCAGTACGGCTGGAGTGAACCTTACAGTTTTTAAAACAATAGGCTAATGAATAAATGCAAGCAATAAAGGAAGGGTATAAAATGATTATTATCATGAACATTACTGTCCATATTAATGAATGATGGGTGTCCATGCTTTCTAAACTCGTCCAGTTTACTGCCACACTCACTCACTTTCAGTTAGCACTTTATCCTGGACAGGGTCTCGGTGGATCTGGAGTCTATCCGGACACCAGTCCATTGCTGGGCAAATCAGAGAACCTGGAGGAAGCCCACGTGGACATGGGACAAACACGCACAGACAGAAACCCGGGCTCAGGATCGAACCGGGAACTCTGGAGCTGTGAGGTGGCAACACTACCTGCTGCACCACCTCGACTCCTGTGTCTATTACAAATCCCTTGGAATTGTTTGGTAAATTTACAATCATATCTCTGTGAAGACAAGATCTTTTAATGAAAGAGTAACTACAGCTTGTGAAAAGATAGGGCACGTTTTTAAAAATCTGCTATCATTTGAAGCGTCTGAGACGTGTATATTTAGTACATCAGCGAGGTGATGGGTAACCTCATGCAAACGATAACCGCATGCTGAAGATTTAGTGCTTGTGAGAGCAGCCGGCAGGTTGGAAAAGGCTTTTCATGAGTGATATTGAATCTCCTTTGAGGCCTTCCTCCCCCATCTGAGTCTCTCTGTCTGTCTCTCTCTCTCTCTCTCTCTCTCTCTCTCTTCCTCTTCTCTCCGTATGATTCTGAACTTTCCATCGACTCGTTCTCTCTGTGTGTGCTTTGAACTTCCAGTTGCTCTTTGAAGGAAAGTCATAAAAAGGTCTTTTATTCAAGCCGGACTGCTTTGATGGGGTTGTCACTTTGTACGACGCACTGAACCTTCCCAGGGAGACAGCCTTGTGCATCTGAGGAGCCGGACGAACCGGTGGGTTCGGCCCAAACCGACAGGGACTCCCGAGGCAGAACCTTGGCACTAATGGACACATAGTGGCCCCTACACACATGCTAGTCATTCCATGCCTTGTTGTGGTTTGGCGTTTTCTTACTCCTCTCTTCTGTTTTCTATTAATGGGCACAGTTTTTCATGGTTATCATATCACTTTTAATAACATTAGTGCATATGCTTTTCACTATGTAGGCTGAACAGAGGAGTAGTGCTTCCTCTGTATTATTGACTTTCTGCTATGTCAAACCTGTCTTTTTCTGCCGAAGCTTTTTAACCTAAGTGTACATAAAGACATGACAAGCAACAGTAAATAAAGCATGAAACTAGACACCTCTTGTTCAACAACATGAACAAGGCCAGCAAATTAATCCCAGAAATTGTTTTTACATCTACAACAAAGTATGTGCAGTGCCTGACTGCCCCAGGGCATGGCAAAGAAGCCAAGTGCATGCATGCGTTTTCTTTCTTTTCTTTTCATTTTTTTTTTTTTTTATACAGAGAGAGGAAGTATAGTCCAGATTGAAACAAGTCCCAAGTCAGTTTGGCACAAAGGGGATGCAGGCTAGAGTGGAGCAATGCATGGGAACCAGCACGGAGAGATCTTTCCAGGTAGGTTTTCTGTGACTGGGTACACAAAGGTGCCTCATCGGGCTTGGCCTGGTGCCAACGGTGTAGCGCCACTGTCCCAGGTGTCGAGTGTCGGGGTGCTATTCAGCCCAGGAAGTGTTCCATGTCGCACTGTCCCCAGGTCCATCAAAAGGGCTGCTGTGTGTTCGCCATCGACCCCGGCATGGCTTGGTGTTCAGAGGATGATTGGTGGGAAAAAAAACACAGCCTGTTAATTCTTTTCCCAGGACTGTGGGTATCTGAACTGGATTGGGTCAAAGAGAATTAAATGTGAAATGGAGCTTCTGAAACCTGGCTGAGTTTCTATTTCAAACCTCTCCCACATTTACAAAAGGAGCGAGAAGGACACCCTTCTGGGATTGGAGTTGAGGAGTGCGCTGAGGATTTGGACGTTGCATAGCAAGTCTCGAATTTTCTAAAGGCAATGTAGGGACAGAATTTGTTTCAGCACTTCATTATCAGTATTGTTTTTTCGTTTAGGGTTAGGTAAATGTACATATTTAAAACTATTTTCAAAGATCTTTCTTTATTATGTCGTGGTCGTCCTCCGTCTGCACCTGAGATCTGATTAGAAACAAGCAGAAGTGTTTTTTTTTTTTTTTTTTATCATCAAATTTACAGCCAAATTACAAGAAAATATTACTTCAATCATTCTGGAAAAACTGTTGAAAGCTGAAGGTAGATTTGCTGCAACTGAATTATATTTAAACTGAATGCCATATCAGGGAGAACATCTATCAAACTGAATACTCTGACTGTGTCAGCTCCCGATAGAGCAGAGAGAGTGAATAAATGCACTGAGGACAAAAGGACACTGGGTGACTTCAACCCACCTCTATCTCCAATTATCAGTGAATGGGGAGAGACAGAGACTTAGCATTAAGGAAGAACGGGGGAAGGGTGTCCAGAGGAGGAGGAGGAGGGGGCACTTAGGAAAAGGGAGACTACATGTTGTTTCAGGTGGCCTAACTCACAGGCCTCCAGCTGGCCCAGGAAGTGGCCCTTGAGGGCAATATTGGCAGCTCATTAGCCCAGATCAAAGACCTGCACTTCCTCCTGGGTAAACTTGCTTTACACTGCACTTTCCACTTAGATCCCATAGTGCTAATCTGATTGATACGCAGACAATACGGCCAATTAATAAAATAGGAGTCTCTGAATTAGACAGCTTGGTACCTGAGCACACCAGGGAGTTTTTATCAATGCAATAATCGTAATATAAAATTAGCAGACTAATGGCCAAATGCTGAGGATATCAGGATCACATCTACTGAACATCCTCTACACGTCTGCTTCCTTTTCTTAATTTCCTCCTCACTGACTGACACTCACAGACCTTGTGATCATTAATCATTAATGTCAGGCAACAGAATACCCTGAGTCATGTCCGGAGGCAGACACTCCGCCATCAGTCGGAAAATTGCTGTATCGATGGAACTAGACTACTTGGTGGCGATGTACGCCTCTTCCCAGCCGTAGCTTAATTTAGGTGTTAGCTTGTCAACAGAGGGGTAGATATTGCTGATCTGAAACCACCCTCAAAACGACCGTGCTGATTCAGGGTTTAAATTAAACCCCTGATTGGTAGTAACTCTGGGAACCAATGCAAACGAAGAGCAGGTAACTCTTCTGTTCTCAGCGATACTCCTTCGGACAACATTATGGTCAGGTTGCTAAAAGCACCTGCGTCAAAGGTGATATGTAAGAGGAAAATAATATCCTCCTCACAAGGTTTCCCAGAAAAGCACTGAAATTCTTGTGATGTTGCAAAAGTGTCATAAACATTCTCATAATTATTGTTCAACAAAAGGTAAAGGCCAAAATAATGAATATAACATACAATTTCAGTTCATATTAGTACCTAATCAGGACAGATGTGCCTGGTTTAATTACAGTACTCTGCTGGGCTCAGTCACTCTGACCATGTTGACCCTGAACAAAATAAAGACTTGCTTCATTATTTTAAAAAAAAATCTATATGAACCACACATCAGCCTTATTTTTAAAGACAAAAAAAATGATAGTCTGTTATAGAATTTGGGAAAGCATGTCTGAAAGACAGGGCATTTTCTCTAGACACAGTAAGACACCATTTTACTATGTGACTGAAGATCTACAGAAGATCTGGGTCTTCTGTAACTGTGCTTTCGTGGTCTCATGGGAGGGAGGATGCTATATGAGAGGAGCGGCGTGTGGAATGAACAGAATGCCAGTCGTGTGAATGCTGGGTCCACGCCCCAACAACAGGTCACGCTTCATTGCTAGTTTGTCCCGTGGGTGAGAGTTCAGGGGCACTCCTGTCAGTTCTCTGAAGAAGGGTCAGAGGTCACCATCTCAGCAAGAGCTCAGCTTTCCCTTCGCTGATGGTGGTAGTGGTGTCTTCTCCTTCTTCTTCCCACATGAACTCACCTCACGAGAGATTTGCATTCTCTGCAAACTAGTTCCTTCCTGTGGGCTTGATGCTTCGGAGCCAGGCACGACTTGGATGAAGCAGTGCTTTGTAGTGCATATTCGGAGAAAAGTGTGTCTGCATGTGTTACTCTTCAGACTAGGTGAAAACAACTGTCATATTGTAAATAATGTGTAGTTACTTGGAGTTCCATTCAGTGGTGTATCTAGGCTATTCACACACATATTTCGCTGATTATCTTTCAAGTGAATAAAGAAACAGCTAGAAGAGGAAACGTGTGAGTGAAAGAGGAAAGATCTCATGCCTGAGCTTGTAAGCACTTAAATGATGGTGCTGACAGAAAAGCATTACATGAATCCTTTCACCAGTTTGACCTGTTAATATGTGTGAGAGCCTGCTGAGGGTCATTTCCATAGTAAAGTGTGACCTGCTGTGTATTGGAGCTGTGAAAGCGCCCTTATTTCCTCTGTGATAATCGTATTTCCAGTTTGCGCTCATTAGCACTGAATGAAAAGCATCACGTTTAAAGAGCAGCCAAGGGGGCTGTTTGCACCTCAGCATCATCCGTCTAGACTACAGCTTCAATCGGAACCGGAAATAGGTGTTCTCTACGCTGCCTACGCGGCTAAAATAAAATCACATGTTAGTCACTATAAGTATGGTTCTGTTGGGTTAGAAATAATCTACTCAGACACGGATCCCAGGAGCACAGAGGAGTGGAATCCCAGCTGAAAGTTCCCAATCCTTATTCATGGCTGGTTAATAGCCATCACGCAAATATCAAATAAACTCGTTTTTTTTTGCTACTAGCTGTTATATTGAGAAACAGGATTAACCAATCAGAATCATGCACACCCCCCCCCCCCGCTCCCCCGCCCCCCCGTTTCTGTTAGAAAGCTAGTCCTCTGGGCTGTAAGGGAGGTTTAAGCTCCTCCAGGGAAAAGAAGAGCTTATACAGCAGGTTTTATAGCATATAATGTTCAGTGAAACTGTTATAAAGGTGAATTTATTCATAAGGTGAGATTGGTCGATGGTAAATGATTATAAATAACAATAATCTGTGCTCTTATTGCTGTAAAAACGCCTGTATATCAGTATACAGTACAGGTCACGTGATTTTATTTCGTAAGGAATTCCTGGCTGTGGCGCAGGAGGGAAACGTGAATACGAACCGAGTGTTTTGTGAATGAATTTAGCCTTAGTCAGGAAATCGAGGTCCGTGTTGTCATGGAAATGAGGACGAACGCGGAGGCCGTCAATTAACCTGTGACAGCTTTAGTCCAGCCGCGAGCTGCGGGTTGATCCGCGGGGGCAGGGAGGACGGCAGGAGCGCTCAAAGGAAAACTCACACTCATTTCCTCCGAGCGGTTTCGTTACAAATCAACAACATCCTGTTCTTTTGTGGATCCCGCATGCCCCGACGCCGCCTGCTCTTTTATTGCTGATCTACAGCTTTCCAGCCTTTTTTTGTCGTCGTTGCTGCTGTTCATAGCGCGCGTGTAAGAGTATCGCCAAGCGGCGATGAGAACACGCGCAGGATGTCCTTAACCCGAGTCACACACCAGGATAAAGTACACTCGAGCTAAAAATTAATCTCGATCCAGCTAATACAGCAACGACACAAAAACACACGTGACACACACACACACACACACACACGCACGCACGCGCGCGCGCGCTGCGTATCGTCACCATTCTGCATTGCGCGTAGGCAAACCAATGACTCATGGACACTTGGAATAGATTTGTCAGATCTTTGGTCTCATATTTTATTTTCATAACGCGTTACCTCATTCTCATTTTTCACACTGTCTTGTCTGATTTCGAATCAAAGCCTCGTGGTGTTTTCAGAACAAGCATTAAACTCCTGTGCGCTTTTTGTAAAATATTTAAATAATAATAATAATAATTATTATTATTATTATTATTATTATTATTATCCTCAACCAGAGGACACAGTAAGAGCGCAGCATTAATGAAAGTGAAGCACACAATCTCCTTATTCGTGTAATCCACTCTGACATTGCCCTTGGTGACGAAAAGCTCCCCCTCCGCCATCTCTCTCTCTCTCTCTATGTCTCTGTCTCTCTCTCTCTGTCTCTGTCTCTGTCTCTTCCATTCATGAAACGCTCATATGCACGCATGCGCAGTGAAATCCGGAGCTCTCCCATTCATAAAAGTGTAACCCCCACGCATTTGCGTCCGGAGTCTTTATGCCCTCCCATTCACAAAAAAAAAAAGCCTCAGCCAGAGCATCTGCGCAGTACGTCTCCTAACCCTCCCATTCATAAAAAGCCATTCCCCCCTTATGTAGTTGCAACATCGTGTCAGAAAGCCCGTGTCCTCTCTGCAGTACACACTGCGCTCATGCTGCTCCGGACTTGTAACCTGGCCTTGTGGGGGGTTTTTGTTTTACACGGAACTACTGCTTTAGTGTTGGAATATACTAACTGAAGCTCCAGAGTCAAAATGCGCTGCTCTCCAAAACAAGTAAGTCCCATTTCTGTTCGATATAAAACATGCGCCATAAACTGTAAAATCACACCTTGTCTTGTGCTGTTTTTGTTTCCAGTGGAGATTATTTCTCTTCTCTTTCATACACCTTGATTTTTTTTTTTTTCCAAACGCGGTCAGTGTCGCACTTTGGCAAAACGACGTCTCTGTACTTGCGCGTCGTGTCAATATTTAACTACAGTATAACCACAGTGGCAGGGTCGTGGGCTATTCAAGCAAGAAATAAACACACACACACACACACACACACACACACACACACACACACACACACACACACACACAGAAAGAGTGAGTTAAAACTAAGATTTGCTTTCTGCTTTGCGTAAATGCCTGGTGTTGGAGTTGAACTGAAGCGCCGTGTGGTGTTGCTGGATTGGAGACGTGTTCCAGAGAGACACACTGTTCTCCTTGTAATGTGCTGTAGCTCTCCTCTCGGATTCACTCTTGATTCTCGATTTTACACACTGAATGTGGATTTATTTGTACACGGAACAAAAGGCAGTGTGGAAACAAGACGCTTTAAGGTTCGTGGTTTCACTCCGCGAATCTGAAATGGCGCTCGGCGGTAGCCTATTTTGATCCATTTGGAATGATGAATTAATACGTTAATTAATTAATTAATCCATCCAAGAGCTTGCCTGTGCTGGAGAAACCAGTCGGGTCTAGGGGCTGTAGTGTGAACGGCATGACGCGCAGGAGAGGAACAGGTCTAGGAACAGGTCTACGGCAGATGAACACGATGCGCAAGGCTTTCTCAATTTCAGTGAAATCCTGCAACAGGTTCCATTTCCCCCCGAATATCCTTCATCAGTGAACCGTCGGTCACGCGTGTAGTCTGGATGGATGTTCTCTACACGAAGCGGTTTGCTGGTTTTCCTGCACCGGTGTTGGAGAAGCAGGGTCGTGGGCGGACAGACTGCAGCGGGTTAATGCCTCGAACATGTACGGGGTGAAATCGTCGCTGAGTTCCGTCTCCGCTTCTATATTTAGCCGAAACCTTGTCAAGATTTCACACCGCAGTGCTCGTGGTTGTTGTGCTTTTATTCTCTTGGCATCGACGTGATCGCAGAATCTGTTAACCTTGATTCGGTTGCCATCGTGTTGGCTACAGATGAGTTCCTCGGCAGTAAGTGGGAATGAAATCCGTCAGTGTGTATGTTTAAGGTTTATCCTGTATTACCTGTACATTCCTTTACCCTGAACCCACACAAAGCTCCGAAATATGATCTGTCTTTTAAACCGTTGTTTTCGGTTGTTTTGGATAGCACTGCTCAGTTAGGGAACATGATTGTGTAAAATTGATTTAAAATGTAAAATATACAGAGGGGTGAACAAGAAAAGTATGAGCAGTATAACTACAAAAGCTGAGTGCCGTCCTAATGTCATGCTGGTGTCTTCACAGGGCTAGTAGATGCTGACCTGAGCTCTTTTTGGTGTATGAGGGACACAACCTACAGATGGAGTCGAGGGTTGCTCACCACATTCCTGGAGTCTCTTCGTCCATGATGGTGCAGCCTTTGCTAGACAGCAGGGTCCCTTACGGCCGGCTCCAGCACCCGTTGACCATCTATCCCATTGACCAGATGAAGTCCTTGCATGTGGAGAACGACTACATCGACAGCCCTGCAGTGGTGTCACAGCAGCCTCCGAGCCACAAGGTGGCCACCAGGGGGCAGGAGGTCCTGCTCGGTGCTCAACACCATCCTCACCTGTCCCGCTGCGAGGCCCCAGATGCCACCACCCACCCCTGGATCTCCTTCAGCGGCCGACCTAGCTCCATCAGCAGTAGTAGTAGCACCTCTTCCGATCAGCGGTTGCTCGAGCATGCGGCGCCCACCCCTTTGGTGGACTCTTATACCAGCGGTGGAGGCCATGCCAGGATCCTGGGTACAGAGCAACCAAAGCTTCCAGGGTCCAAACCCCAGCACTCAAAAACAGGGGTAGACTTGCCGACTGAGAAAAACCATATGCCTTTGTGCGACAAGTGTGGAAAGTGCAGGTGCACGGAGTGTACGCTGCCCCGGACCCTTCCCTCGTGTTGGGTGTGCAACCAGGAGTGTTTGTGCTCAGCCCAGAACCTGGTGGACTCAGCCACCTGCATGTGCCTAGTCAAAGGCGTGTTCTACCACTGCACCGAGGACGAGGACGAGGAAGGCTCCTGCGCCGACAAGCCGTGTTCCTGTTCACACTCAAACTGCTGCGCACGCTGGTCCTTCATGGCGGCCATATCACTTGTGCTGCCATGCCTTATGTGCTATTTGCCCGCCGTGGGCTGTGCCAAGCTCTCACAGAAATGCTACGACAGCCTCAGACGCCCGGGCTGCCGATGCAAAAGTGCTCAGGCCTGCAAGGTGGCAGAGGTCAAGAACTGTCCTCTGGAGAAGCAAGCCTCATGATGTGATGTCAAAAGAAATCTACAAAGAAGGACTTTGAGCAGAAGGTGGCAGAACCTTCTCCAGTTCTTGCGTACTTCCCCCAAATCATGGTACTTAAAAGGGTTCACTCTTGGTCCTTACTGTCGTAGTGTAATGCCACAATGCTCAGTCATGACGTTTGCTTGAATGACTGGCATACGTCTTAAGTTTAACTACAAAGAGATAAGGCCTATTTTTCCCGTTGGGGTTTTCTCTGTGGGATCAAAGCGTTCTGCTATTTCACCCTCTAGTTAAAATACTTGCCATCACAGAATGCTGCAAAAATGTCTGTTTTCTCCTTTGGTGATTTTGCCTTTGGGTGGCTTGGAACAATCAGAGTAAATATCACCTATTCAAGAGCATTCTATACTTTGGCAATCCCTCCCCGGATCTGGCACCGAGAAAAGGTTGCAGTGCATTCCAGGCTGATAACACGTTACAATCAAAATAACTAGACTTATACCTCCATGCCCACTTATAAGCTTGTTATAGAGCTTTTCCTCCCTTTTTTGAGGTAAGAACAGAAGGCATCATTGTTTTGGTCAAAGGACGTCAAGTTCCTTTGTTACCCAGAAATGCAGTTTACTACTTTAAACAAAAATAAATAAATAAGCAAGAGCCCAGTATTCACCTCTGCAGAATAGCTCCATCGTCTTAGGGACAGGTTTGTGGGGTTTTAATGACAAGTGACTTTCACATATATTCAAATGCATGTCACCATACGTGAACTTCCACAATATTTCTTCCAAATACTAGCAGTTTGATTTGTTATAGAAAAGATATCACCTCAGGGAGCACACTTTTCACATATTATGTATAGTATGTAACTACAACATGGTAGTCAATTTAATAGGAAACTGCTACACACAGATGAAAAAGCATTTGATGAAAACATCCATAAGCTACAGGACAAATAGGTCAGCAGGAGGGTTATCCCAAAATGTTCAACTTTCACTAAGACACCTAAAAAACTAACGACAAGCACAGCATTATGTACAAATGCATGTACAATTATTGTAATGAGTGAAATTCTACTAGTTTGCCATGTACCAAACCCCTCCATGTGTACTCTACGACTCATAGGAATCGCTGTTATGCAGTTTTGTGGTTTGTCTCGAGTTAGGCCTACAGATAATTTGCCAAAGGACTTTAGTTTTATGTGGGTAAAGCTTTTTGTGATCTAACAAAACCAATCCCACAGCAAGGTACGATGCGTCTGGTTCCAGGACGCGAGGGACGAAACCCACCTTCTCATATACTAAATTTCCACGACGCTCATTTAATCGAAACATTTAACGTTCTATATTCAGATGTTTGTACCCATCTTTGTTGCACAAATCAGAAAAGCAGAAGATTAAAAAAAAAAAAAAAAAAAAACACTACTGTTCTTAGTCTTGAATGTATAAAGGCTAGGGTTTTAAGTCTTTGCAATCTAATTCTCGGATAGGTGCCAAAGTAGAGATGAGCGAGGAGGCTTGCATAGTTGCATAGGTGAGAAGTTGCATATGTATCATTAATATTCTAGAATTAGATCTATGCAGGATACGTGCTCTTGTAAATAGTGTCGAGAAACTAGCCGTCTTAAAGATGCATTTCAAATGTCCTAAAGAATTGCATGGTACAGTTTAATTACAATTCAGTACAAAAGTATATATAGATGAATATTATATTTTTGGGAGGGCTGGGTGTGGGTGGGGGTCGGAATTACGTGATCGTGCGGTAGAAGGCCAAGGTCTTTCTATTCGAAGCACTTCATTTAGAAAAATGTGCCAGGCAATAAAAAATACCTCTTTATGCTAACCATGTCTCATTAGCACGAAAGGCATGGCTAAGGTTCCTCTGTGCCCCTGAAACTGTAGATTTAATTGAATCCACTGAAGGAACGCTGTTTCAGTGTACCCAAGTTCCATTTGTACGTGTTTGTTGTGGCCACGGCTTTTTTGCCTTCATCTAGAAATGGTGAAACATCTTCTGTGCTTGATTGACATATACAGCTGCTGTGCATGAACTTGTCTTGGAGGGATACGGAGCCTTCTCAAGTAACATTCCATTCCATCTTATTCCAAGATTTCTAGCCTTTACACCCCGACCCCCACCCTCCCGTTCCCAAACACACACAAAAACTGTGTTTGCATTGCTGCAATGTAATTGGACCTTTATGAAAAAAAAAAAAGATCTTCCTTTCCACAACACCGCGTAGACGTGTTAAGGATGCTGTGACTATATTTTATTTTATTTTATTTTTTAATTTTTTTTTTTTTTTTGAGGTACACTTTCTTGGCCACTAGTGTTTTTAAATGATTGGTTTCGCCCCAATTCCAAACTGGGCTTGTACTCTCTGCATTTCTTTTGCTTTTGCATTCTTACTGTTGATAAAAGAGCAATGTGCTTTTCGTTTTATTTTAAACATGGCGAAAAAGGAAAGAAAAAAAAAAAAAAAAAACTAAACCTCCAACATATTAAAAAAAAATGTCCCTTTATAGATATATTTATTTTGAAGTTCTATTTTATATAGTATTTATTTAGATGCCTACTTTTGTGTGTGAATTAAAGCTTATGTCAAAACAGAATGTACAATTGAAATGGAAAAATATATATTGTTAAATATAAAACGTTGTGGCGTCTTTTCTTCATGCTCCATTAAATACAGATGTTAGCGGAGTATATAATTATCTTTAAACACTCCAAGGTTTTTTAAACACTCCAAGATATGTGATATATTACATTTCAAATCAGTTACAGCTATAGACTAAGAGAAAACATTGTATAATACAAGCAGCTGGACCTGAGCAAATGGACAATGTTTTTGCAGCTTGAAGTTCTGACCACTAAAGCGTCTTGGACTGTTTATAATTAGTACAACATGACGGTGCTTTTCTCAGTCAGTAAAACAGCTTCGGACCTAAAACAAGTGGCTCTTTTTGCAGATCGATATTTTAAGCATACTCGGTTGAGGAACAAGCCTACAATCCGGCCAGTTAGTGCAGTCTTCCCCTCTGTGTTTACGCGGTCACTTTCCTTCCTCTCTGTGTCTGTGTGGTCATGAGCTTCTAGCACAAACCTAGAATTCTGGTGAACAAAACTGTAATCTTAATTATATAAAACATAACTTTGCTGCATCTGGATTTTAGGTTTCTCATAAACATGACTTTATTGAATTCAGGATGTGGGAAGACCAAAGGAAATAAGAATTTGTACTGCACTATATTATATATAAATATGATATTTCAGATTTTTCACGAGAGAATTCCCCCAATAAAAGGCTTCACTCTTTAGGATCTATCTGAAAAGAAAAACTGTTGATTTTACCAAGAAATCATAACCGTACGGTTCCGCGAGACGGACTGGTATCTGGCCTCGTATCCAGCGTTCCCAGGATAAGCTCTGGAGCCACTGTGACCCTGAGAAGGATAAAGTGCTTACTGAAGATGAATGAATGAATGAACTACGGTTGTAGGATGTGACAAAGGGACAAATGGTGCCAAACTTGTACTGTAAGTTCTAACAATGAAAAACAAAAACAGAAAAGCTTGTTATTCATGTTCAGATTTGGAATGAAATAAACAGGAGGATGTGTGTGGGTGGAGTGAACAGGGCTACAGCTTCAAAAACAAATGAGTACAGGAAATGTCAATTACGCTTTGAGTTTCAAGAAATAGAAATAATGATCAATTTCTTATCTTACAGACATGTACACTTACACCATTACATAAATAACCCCCAATGTTCCACCGTGACGAAGTACACACTGCTGCTGATTCTTTCCTCATCTTATAGCAGAATGTTCCTGTAGTACGCTTTTGAACAGATTTTGGCACGCTCGTCCGTGCATAACTGCTTTATCTGTACTAACAAATAACAAATGTTGGAGACAGTCTCATTTTGTTCCTTCCACTGGACTGGAAATCTGGACTGAGACCATTATGCTCATCAATGCATATCATTATGCTCATAAAAATCAAACGGTCAATAACAATTTCCTTCA
>NC_030433.2:24758898-24778898 GCF_001660625.3 Ictalurus punctatus
ACAGCCCCTCGGCTGAGTCCCCCGAGGTGCCGGAGGAGCCAGAGCCAGCTGAACTTGGCTTCCAATATCACAGGCACGTCACGCCCACTTGGCCTCAGCGGCAGTGCATTCCTGCAGAGCTCATTGTCAAAAGCCAAATGGTTTCTCTGGTGCGCAGGCTGACACAACCACGACGACATTTCATAAATGCGGCGAGCTCACACGGAGGACAGCTGCAATTCACTCGGCCAGTCCTCGTCCTTCCACTGTCTCGTCCCTGCTTAACTTCATACGCAAACAAGTCCAGAAGTTTAGATTTAACCAAAAAAAAAAACCCCAAACAAAACACGTTCACTGTTACTGCAAGCCGAATCTATTTCAAATCATTTCACAGGAACTCTACAAACTGTTTTTTGTTCTTCCTTTCATTAGTGATCTAATGCTATCATGCCGTCACAAGATCAAATGATATCAGGCATTTGTACAGGAAAAGGGTTTGCGCTGGACGGCTGGTCCACATCCGGTCAGTGCTAGCCTGATTCACGGAGTAATAAATACGACCTATGAACCAGCAGATTAGCGAATGTACACAAGTACGTAAGGGATAAGGTTATTTTACTATTTTTGTTTTTCGGTTTTAACTTCTGTCTGTCATAGATTTCTTTTATAGTAAGTCGTGTCAGTTCCGCAGTATAGAAAAAGTCGATTATTACATTTGAGATTCACTACATAAGTGCAAAAATTCCATATTTCTGACTAAAGTCCAAAATCCCTACCGTTAATCTACAACGTAACGATACAACCAGAACACATCCTGTCCAATAGGAAGTAATTAATGTCTGAAGAATAAATAGACTTTTTTTTAAAAATTGTCAGCCAAAAAATATTTGCTAATATCAAGAACAACATTAGAATGATCAAATCTGTAAAACTGCAACTATTCAGAGGTACACAACGCATTAGTATTTTAACCACAACATCCCGGAAGCCATTTTGTTTTTCCAGCCGCATGGTTAAAATAACTTGAATGCCTACAGCTACGGTGCTATCTATCTAGCAACACACTGATAAAGTTTTCTTTTTTTTTAAAGAATGAGAATGTCAACACTTCAGTCAACAAGATGTAAGCCAGATGTGATGTCAGTGAGAGCACCTGGTCTGAAAAGTGCCCAGGAAGTCCTCAACTAGCTGTCTGCGCTAGAGGAAATCGGTCATTTATGTAGTGTTACACTTCCACAGCGAGGTCACTGGAGAAATGCGAGCATAAAGTACCACTGTACATCTGTTAGAGCTGCAGAAATACCACGCCATGGTGTCGGTGTCGGACCAGAACAGCACTACACTACAGTACTGATCCGTGGTGAACACCAGGGACCTAACCGAATACAAATACATTATTTGGAATGACAGATAATGTGTTCTAAATACTGATAAGAATAGGAGGTGCGCTATTCTTTGTTTGTTTGTTTGAAAGCTCGGTGTGCATTGGGACCAGCAGGAGATTTTTACTTTACTGTGTGTTTAAGCGAAAACCATTTTAGGAAAGGGAACCAATTCAATTCGAACATATCATGGTGCAGGTGCAACATTAAATCTCAACTGTGTGAGCAGAACTAAAAACATCTCTCGAGTGATGTAGCGGAGGCTGAGGAACTGTCAGAGCCAGAATTCACACACATTCACACACGCTAGCACACGCTAGCACACGCTAGCACTGTTCACTGGGGGGTTTTATAGTGTTTTCCAGGGTTTCTGGGAGCAGAGAGGTAGCGTTCAATTTAAAGTCAAAACTAAACTAAACAGTTAAGTCCAAAGCAGCAGAAATCTAAATACAGATATGGATATTTGGAAGACTAAAGAGATACAGATAGTACCACTGTATTATACACCCCTAGTGTGTACATTATGCGTACATTCTTAAGTATGAATTAGGAAAAAATTTAAATAACACAGGAATGGAATAGGATTTATTGCATTTTCATAATCAGCTGTTTCTTGAAGCATCAACTCGGAAGTGAAACGTAATCCATAATGACATCGTGTGACCTTGGTGTTATAAGCTTTAGATTGAATAGCAGGTAAAACCTTATAGTCTGCACTGGATGAGTCTATATTTCATGCTGAACAATGAGGGAAACACAACAGAGTGATCAAATTGTGCTTGGGTTTGGTATTACCCAATACTGTTCAGCAAGCATTTAATATGTTTACAAAAGAAAACTCTGACCGTTTGTGCTAGTGGAAAATGGAGCAAATGTTATCTCGCTGCTGCATGTCTTGAATATAACGTATAAAAATAAATAACGAGAGTAGAAAGCGGTGTAAGCACTTTCTTAATGTAAGCTTATTTCTACAGAGTTCAGGTCTCATGTTCAACCAGGACACACTACATGTCATCTGTAAAGGCACCGGGTCAGCGCAACAGGAAACATGCTTTTATGCAACAGGTAAACACTCTTAGGAAATTAATTGGACAAATGTATTTTTTCCCAGAATGCACTCAGATCTGCAGAGAATAGTTCTCTGTGTGTCTGCTTCGTGGTCACAAACGTGCTTTGCTGCAACTCTTGGAAAAGGAATAAGAGGAGAAATGACAAGCAGATAGATCAGTTGTCCTCTTCACTCGAGCCTGGGCGGTTAATAGATAAACCCAGAGCCCATCTGATTAGAGGAACGTCCTCTCATTATATCATGGCTTATAGAGAGAACTGCTGATTTGTTCTGTCCCTGTAACCCCTAATGAGGGAAGAACGACGGCCCGGCTGCAGGAACATAGCTAGAACAGCGATAAGAAAGCTGAACTTTGACTTTGAGTAAACGGAACTATGGATTAACACACTTGAGTAAACAGCAGGCGTGCTCGGTCTCGGTTTTACAAACATCCTCTGAGCCATACGTCGGCTTCCTGATTCCTTACACAACATATGAGATACGGCGAGATAACGTCTGAGGGACTGTCAAGTTCGGATACACTTCGAGCCGTGTCATTTTCAGTGGTATAAAGAGAAGAAAACACACTGATAGGAGTAAAAGTAAAAGGAGTGATCTGTATATCATCTGGTGAAAAACTACTTGAGTAATTACTTTATTAATTACTTATTATTTTTTAAATGTCTATGTCTGGAAATGTTCCATATCTGAGGGATAATTTTTGAACAATGATGTAAACTAACAGTGAGCTATACTGAATAAACACCTCCGTTATCAACAGAATGTAAAGAAATGTAGCTTACATCCGCTGGCTGTCGCAAATGCTGTTGCGGTTTCAGTAGCTTGTTAAAATTGTTAGCTAGCCAGCTAGCTCACATGTTTCTAGCTACATAGTTAGCTCTCTAGCAAAAAAAAAAAACACCTCTTGCTCATTACCCTGAACGTTACCTACAGGCTGTAGCATCACTTAGATATATTTGACACAACAGACAATCACTACTGAACATGGAAGTGACATTTTAAGTTTAATACAGAGCCTTCATACTGTAAAACATCTAAAGATCTGGCTAGCTAACTCGGCTAGCTCACTCAGCTAGCTAACCGTAAATGTAAATGTACTTGTAAATGTTTCCGCAGGTTGGATGTTAAGCTGTGATCTCCATTGCTGAGATCTCTACGGGTTTTGGCTCGTTTAATATAATTATCAGATGGTTATCATACTGAAGCATTTAAAACTAAAGATATGTGATAAATTGGGTCAGGGATCCTCTTCACTGTGTCAGACATTGCTGCTGCTGAATTAACATTTGTTGTCTGATGTGTAGAAGTTTCTGCAGGTTTTATTTTGTATTTTTAAGTACAGTCTTCTGGGGTTAGATGCATTATTATTTTTACTTTGTAACAGTGATCAGAAACAAATGAAACAGTGATTTTTTATTTTTTTTTTAACTCAAGTAAAAGTTAAAATAATATGATTTACCTCTACTCACAGCTCGCACTGGAAGTTGTGGTGATGCGGAGACTTCTGAAGTAGTGTGGTAAAAGTGGAGATAGTTTTTGGCACCTTGGCGTTAAGAGATATTTGTCATGCCACACTCCAGCTATAGATGACTGCCTAGAGTAGATCTGTTTGTGTGAGTTCCTTTGAGTTTGAATTTAGCCCGTCTGTATCGCAAACATCTGAACCTCTGAACATCTTCACAGTTCACACTAAAGACAGTTTATGTGAAAAACACAGCTTGGCTCTTACTCAAGCTTTTCAATGAAAAAGGCGTCATGGGTTTAGCAAGATGACTCCATGAACAAAACTTGCAGTTAAGTGCTAAAGACACTTTTCTTTCTTTTCTTTTCTTTTTTTTTTTAATAGAATTGAGTTCAAACGTGCAATGATTTATTAATACAGAATACAAGGACCAATAAAGTTCACGAATTTCAATACAGACTATTGAACTCACACCAGCTGCAACTCAAACAGATGATTGAAAATAAACATTTGGCTGGAAGTAGTGACCTGGTTTAAATCCTGTCTGTTCTGGACGTTTCACTGTAAGGATGTGGAGGGTCACAGAGCTCTGCTTACAACAGGCATCACTCAACACTAACTCAGCCAGCCAGGAGCATCGGATATTGGATTAGAGTGTTAATCTCTCCCTCTCTCTTTTCTCACGTTTTTTTTTCTCTTCCTCCTCCTTCCCTCTGACCAGCTTTGTTCACCGGTCAAAGCTACAATTGTAATAAATAAATAAAATTAAGCTGATAAATGTACAATAAATGACTGGCAGCGTACAGTAAATATTTACAGTAATATATTTCATGTCATTTTTATAATATGTTTCAAAAAAAGTGAGACTTTTATCCGAAGTGCCTTACAGTCGAGGCAGGACACTCGAAGGCGCTGAGCAATCGAAGGTTAAAGGTCTCGAGGGCTCAAGGACCCAACCGTGGAAACCTGAAATCACAACCTTCCTGATTTGTAGCTCAAAGCCTTAACCACTAACCAGTTCCCTGATCCGCTCCCTCCTACCGCTCAATTAACTCGCACCAAAAGACGAATTTCAGTGTTTTACTAAACCGAAGATTTTACTAGCATATAAACTTAGACTCAAAGAGGATTTGTGTTAATGTTGCTATAGTAACGGCTCATTCGCGGTGGACGCTTCACATAATCGAAGAGAAATAATGAACAACATTTTTAAAGTGTTGTTTTTTTTTCTGTTTGTTTGTTTTATATTTATGGAAGGAGTCTCCAGTGTCAGTGCTCAGTACCAGCCAGTAAGTTTCCCACATGGAAAAAGCTTCAGGACAGAGACGTTTCTTGGTAACACGACAAGCTGCATCTTTTTGACATTAACTTCAAGAAAGAGAGAGAAAAAAAGAGAAGATGGTGAGGGAACGGCACGGTGACTTTGTACGTTGCTGATTTTTGGTACGCTAAGGTTTCATTATACGGTTTTAGTGGTAGTTGGGTAAAGAAGAACAGTCACGGGTCACTATATCAAAAACTTTAGCGTTGCTTGGGAGCCGAAAGAATCGTCTCTTATTGGTGAACTGAGCCAAATGAAAAGAGCCGGAATTCCCATCACTGGTATCTACCCTCCAACCCACTTACCCCTCAGGGGGGCAGGACACTAAAGTCTTCTGGAGCATGGAAAGGAAGAAGGGGGGTAGTTAGAAAGCACCTGCTAGGCAGTGGCAGCTACCAGACAAAGGCACCTCTGTCCACTGCAAGTAACAGTGGCTAGAGCCCTTTCCTCCAGCCATGCCAGGCCCACAGTAAGCCTTTCTTACAGTCTTTAGTCTTCATCTTGCTGCACAATGGCTGACTGTTATTCCCAGGGACCCCTGCAAGACGCTAACGCTAAATAATATGGCCCTACAGGACCAACATTTTATGGGCAAAATGGTCCACTATGGTGTTGCACTGTTCTAATTATATAATGGGAAAAGGGCGCTGCTACACTCATTACTGACCGCGCTGTCGTTCTCTCTTGTTTCGTCTAGACTAATCAGTTCCACAGAAAGCATGCAAGAAGCAGTTTGTGGAAGCCATCTTGGAGGCACCTATCCCTAAAACCTGTGAAGGAATTTCAATTAGCTTCAGATCCGACTCTTTCTTTACCTCGTGTTTCTTCCCTCCCCAAACAAGTGCCTGTCTTTCATTACGTCAAACTTTTCTGAAATGCAAGTGCTGTCTTCAGACCATCATTGCCTCTTTAAAAAGGAAATTTAACATCCTATCAAAACACACACACACACACACACACACGGAGGAGAAAAGCATATCTCAGATAACTCTCTACTCTGGAGGAGTGTGTGTATGTGTGTGTGCCTCCCACCCCAGTGCATTAGTGAATCTACATTAATCTTGGCTGACACAGGCCAGGAAGGGCCTCTAAGGGAGCCGGGGCTGTACGCGCTCACACTGCCTGCTCAAATATTTATCCAGGATGTTTTTTTTCTCCGGTGAAGAAGAGGCAGGTCGTAGGTTAACTAGATCAAAATTAAAAACTCATTTAGCAAAAAGCAGAGACACACATTCTGCTCCGAGTAGAACATTTACAGCGTGGTACAAAAGTCTGAGACCACACTGAACATCTGCGAATTTGTTCTCATTTAAAACTGGACATAAACAGAAGGTTTTAGAATCTGGAAAATATTCAAGTTCTGGGTCACTATGTAAACTGAAGCAAACGTTTCATAGTGATCATGCTCTTTGTACAAAAGGTCAGATTTTGCTCAAGTCTCATCTCTTCCATTGAAGCGCATGTTCAGACGATGGATTGGATCTGACAAAGAGCATCAGGTTTTTATACAGACTTGTGGAGTCGAGTGCACGCGGTCATTAAAGGAAAAGGAGGATGGAGACATTTAATACTGTTTCGTTTTGTTTTGTTGTTTTTTTTTATTGTAAGAACTATTTTAAAGGTGGACGCTGAGTTGTGGAAGTTCTCGGAATGCTGTAAACTAACTTGACTAAAAAATTCACACAATTTTCTTTTTCGTCTTTACAGTCAACAGGGTTGTCTGATTCCATTCAGCCTCAACCGGCCACCACGACACTTCGCTGGCCTACAAACCACAGACCGAGCCAATTACACTCACCTACCTGGCAGGTACAAATGCTTCCAAAATAGCCCCCTTATATCTCTCTACTCATCAGAAGAGCATTAGGAGTGCAGCTGCCCAGGAACAAGGCAGTGAAGAAACAACTTCCTATGACCAATTTATTTCCAAGAGCTTCTTCTCCTGACAGGAAGGAGAGTGGTGTGAAATTACTCAAGGGCACATCAAGGACTGACACTCACTTTGCCCTTCACTTCTGCACATTCGCCTCTTCTAGCATTCTTCATAGGAGCTGCAGTGTGCACCCTGTACTGAACAATCACAATGGGTAGAAGTACACACTGAGCTGTCATGCAGAGACTAAAACTTTACACTCCCCAAACAACGTTCATCAAGTGCTCAATCAAGTGCTACACGTAGGAAATCCTCCACATCATCATCTGAGGTAGGTTGGACTTCTTTAATCTTATGTTATTAAATATTTCCTGTTTCTAGTTACTGGTTCTCTTGGTCTCTCCTCCATACGGCAGGAACTCCGGAGCAGCAGGAAACTTCATGGCTAAGGATTTGGCCGTGCAGCTCAAATTATCTTCCATTCTTTTGAATCACATATTTCAGTGCATGCTCTACACGGCAGACCCGCTGGAGCCAGGCGTATCAAATGCACCATGTCAGCAGTAGCGTACTAGCCAGAACTATAGTTTCATGCAACAGTGAAAAAAATAACACACTACTTAGGTTTTGCTCATTTCTACCGTAAGTTCATCAGAAATGTTATGTGCAGTGCTGTGAAAAAGTATTTGCTCCCATGCTGATTTCTTCTGGTTTTGTATATATCTCACACTAAACAGTTTTAGATCTTCAAGCGAAATACAACATAAATCAAAGGCAACCTGAGTAAACACACTATACAGTTTTTATTTATTACAATTTTTTATGTAACACCTATCACCCGTGTGAAAAACTAATTGCCCCCTTTAAACTTAAAATCTGGTTGTGCCACCTTTAGCAGCAATAACTGCAACCAAACTCTTCCGATAACTGGAGATCAGTCTCTCACTCACTTCTAGGACCAGGACTTACTCCTACGCTTTGGATCACTGTCTTGCTGCATAATCCAGTTGCGCTTGAGTTTTAACTTACGGACTGAAGACCGGACATTCTCCTTAAGGATTTTCTGCTAGAGAGCAGAATTCATGTTTCCCTCAATTACTGCACGTTTCCCAGACCCTGAAGCAGCAGAGCATCCCCACACCATCACACTTCCTCCACCATGCTTGACCGTACGTATGATGTTCTTTTTGTGGAATTCGGTGTTTGGTTTACGCCAGATGTAACGGGACTCCTGTCTTCCAAACAGTTCCACTTTCAGCTCATCAGTCCACAGAACATTCTCATAAAAGGTTTTAGGGTCATCAAGGTGTGTCTTCTGGGTTAGCAGTGGTTTTCACCTCGCCACACTTCCATGGAGCCGTTTTCCCCCAGTGTCTTTCTGATAGTGGAGTCATGAACAGTGACCTTTATTGATGCAAGAGAGGCCTGTAGTTCCTTCGATGTTCTCCTTGGCTCTTTTGGGACTTCCTGGATGAGTCACTGTGCTCTTGGAGGAATTTTGGAAGGCCGGATACTTCTGGGAAGGTTCACTACTGTGCCGAGTTTTTCCATTTGGAGATAATGGCTCTCACTGTGGTTCTCTGTGGTCACAGAGCCTTTGAAATAGCTTTGTAACCCAGACTGATGTACTTCAATCACCTTCTTCCTCATCATTTCTGGAATTTCTTTCAGCTTTGCGAGTGTGTTACTGGGTAAGACCTTTTGACCAACTTCCTGCTGTTGAAAAAGTTCTATGTAAGTGTAGATGTGATTGATCAGGGTTTGCAATAATCAGGTCTGGTTGTGTCTTGTCCAGCTGAACCCCATTATCACTGCACTTTCATAGATTTGGGGAATTAGTAACTATGGGGGCAAATACATTTTCACACAGGCCCAGTTAGTATTGGATAACGTTTTTGCTTTGACAAATAACATTATCATTTAAAAACTGCATTTTGTGTTTACTCAGATCGCCTTTGTTTTAATTTCTGAAACTATTTAGTATGAGATCTGCACAAACACAGAAGAACTCAGGATGGGACAAATACATGCAGTCACATAATGTTTTAATCTCATGCAGTCGCCTTTACCACAGTGACCGGCTTGCTCTAAAACATGCTATCTAACTTCTTTAAGTACTCTGTCTGTTGCAATTGTCTCCTTGAGGACATCATTACAGATCAATGTCCTGTGTCCAGAGTATTCTCGGAAAAACTCAGAATCACTTCCAGGATACTTCTCATTACTTTCCTTGCTTCACTTCCTTGTTTCTTAGCTCCACCCCCTGAGGAAGTAAGGAAAGGTAACAAATTGTGGACAGGTGTACTGTACTTACGAAATAAGACGTCCTTGCTCACTGAAGCTTCACTTTATTATGTTACTTTATTTAATTCACTTTGTTTTACAGTGATTAATTCAACACACCGGATTAACCGTAATTAAAATATTATTGCTCATCAGTGCATCATGATAAAATAAAAATAAAAACTCAAAGATGTACTCATCATGTGACTTCTCATATTGTAAATAATTTGAATCCAATCATTTTATTTGTACCCATTGGGTTTTTTTTTTTTTCCACTGTCCGGTTTCATCCTGAGCATCACTATTTATTTACAGTTCTGTTCAGCTGGGCTCACGTTTAGCCATCGTTTAATCACAATGTAGAAAAGGATGTACAGTGTAAATGGGATGCTGTAGAAGAAGAAGAAGAAGAAGCCTTTATCAGTCACATATACATTACAGTGAAATTCTATTCTTCACAAATCCCAGCAGGAAGTTGGAGTCAGAGTGCAGGGTCAGCCATGATACAGCGCCCCCTGGAGCAGAGAGGGTTAAGGGCCTTGCTCAAGGGCCCAACAGTGGCAGCTTGGCAGTTAAAGCTGGGGCTTGAACCCCTGACCTTCTGCTCAGTAACCCAGAGCCTTAACCATTGAGCCACCTACGATGAAACACTGGCACATGGCACAGTGATGGAAGGCAGAATAACTAAACAGAGCTCAGAAATGCAAAGGCAAACAACAGCAGAACACTGCAATGTGAGTGTAATTAGAACTTGTATATATAGTCTTCCTAATGAGAGTCATAAATGAGCAACAGCTGAATAGTAATCTGGCGATTGGGAGCAAAGTGATAGATTTGTGTTTTGGGTGTAACGAGGCTCTGGATGTGACGGATGCACCGTCATGGCAAAGCATCCGAACTCTTTCATATAATGAATATGTGATGTATTTCAAGTTTTTTTTTTAAATTTCACATTATTTAGTACAGAATGTTATCCACACCTTCTAAATAATCACAATATAAAGCAAAAAGTACACAAGGAGAATAACCCATGTACTGTTTTACTTTTTTTTAAAAATATTTATCACAATCCACGGACTCGCAGGTTCAAAACCATTGGCTATTTATCGGTTTTACACAACTGAGTAAATATGTTGATTAAACACTTACAGTACAGAGCTGATAATTATAAACAGTTACCCCAGTAAAATTTGACATAAGTGGCAAAAAATCTTCTTTTTTTTCATTTACAGGGAGCAATGCACAAAAATTCTTTAGCTTTATAAAGAATCTTGTGACTGAGGCTTCTCACACTGTTAAGATCAGAGATAAAATAACATCAGTAAATATTAAATAAAGCCAACAGATTTATAAAAATTTACCCACTTACCAAAAATGCAGTTTTGTAATACTAACTTTAATAAGATAAACAAGACATACTGTAGGATCTGAATAAAACAGCTAGCTATTTTTGGTTTGTAGGTAAAGCTTGCTTAGAAAATTGTAGCAGCCACTTGTTAACTCTACTGTACGTAATTTTCAGAAAGGTCCAGAACAAAGCGATTAACCGGATTAGGTAAACCAGGATTATATAACTGTATGATTCAGTTCCACTCTACTGTTCCACTTAACATCCAAACAGCCACATTAATCTCCGTAACTGGCAATTAAATTTACGGCTTATCTGCCAGATTTAGTCACGAAAGGAGTCCACCTCTTCCCATCAGCAGGGTTGCCAGGTCTCAGCTTTAACTGCCTCTCAGAAAACAAACACACAAACCTGAAACTATCCTAAACCTTTTGAAAGTTGGAAAAGAGAGATGAATTTTTTCCACCCCTTTTTGGAAATAACTTCAGCATAGTGTGCATGAACCTTTGATTTTCAGTTTCTGGAAAAGAAAAAGAAAAAAACATGACCCTGGCAACTCTGTCCATCAGTTCCATACCATCTATTCAAATATCTCTCTTATATGCACATCCAAAGTGGAACGGTATCATGGGGTACAATCATTATCCAGAAAGTCCCAATGTGTACAGGATATCGTTTCACACTTACACACCTGATAAGGTTAAATCCTTATCCATGCCATCCTGAACCTGTAGAAGTAGTTAGATATATAAGTGTAATCCTCATCCAAGCACATGAAACTCCATTAATGTTGTTCTTTTTTTCGTTTAGCTAACTAGATTGTGTACATTATAATGTTTGCGAGGGTAAGAAATTATACAAATTACACTGGAACTTCCGAATGAAAATAAATGCAGCTCAAGCATTACTGTGTGCTGAACTCTCGGTGGCATTTTAGAAAGTTTTTGAACTGGTTTCGGCCACAAACTATTATACAAAAGATCAGTCAACTACAACTTAAATGAGTTTAATTAGACGACTACTACTACTTTAAAAGTAATTGGTGGGTTTGTATTGCCAGCAATAATTACTTGTACAAGTCCCAGAGGAGTTTTGTTCAGAGTTTTAGTGATCTCTATCAGGATGTAAAAGCGCTTTATGTGAACTGTTCTTAAACATTTATTCAAGATGTTTTCGGTGAAACTAGTCGCATTCATATATTTCAGAGATTGACTGTAACACAAACAAAAACACAAAATGGATCGCTTGACAAACAGTTTGCATTAGTACTCGATAAACAGAGGGCTCCGTTTAGCTTTAGAGTCCTCCTCAAGCCCACAAGAATGTTGGGAACTTAACAGCTACAGAATAGTGAGCTCCAGGTAGCAGCTGGATTATATGAGACGATACTGAAGTGAGACACTGGATTATCCGTTTAGGGCTGGTATTATGTGACATTCTGAACTACCCTTCTGTTTTCATTTGTCAACTCCATATAAGCATTTAACCTAGTGATTCTTTTCAGTTTGCCCATTTTGGCCTGATTCTTTCCCCCCTTTCTTCTTCGAAAGTGAGGGAGGGTGAGTGAGCAAGGGGAAGGAGCTCAGCGGTTAAAGAACGTGATTGTGTTTATTTGTGGGCTGTGTGTGGGACACAGGAAGCCTCAGGGGCCTAGCCCCTCGCTGTTTGTTATGGAGTGAGGAGGAAGCTGTTAGCGGTCTTTGTCCTCTATAACTGCCAGGGATGCAGTCCTCATGGAGCCGGCTCTGCTTTTCCTTAAATTATTTTCTTTAAAAAAAAAAAAGAAAGAAAGAAGAAGACATCTGCCGTCTTTCAGACATGTGCATACGTACACAAGCCAATTGAGAGCTCCTCTTGACCTATTTGGCCTGTTCATAATGTATTACAGATGAGTAAACACCAATCTAATTGATTGAACTGAAGCTTTTAATTCATGACATTCCAGCAGAGCATCTCCATTCCTTCTATACACACTCCATTTTGAGGCACAGCTCAGAAAAGCATGTTATGAAACAAATATGGCTTTCCTTTTCTATTTCTTTTCCAGTTCACCCTGAGGTTTCCCCCTCCGTTTCCGTAATTTGACTTATTCACCACATCCAGTTGAGTTTCTAGCTGGTGTCTTGGCTTGCAGTGGCCAGGCTTTTTCTGGAACATTCTACCCCCTGCTAGCTCTCTCTTGTGTGGTTTTCCTCTAAAGCACATGGCTTGTGTCCCAGAGGAGGATAGAACGGCTTGTGGATTGGGGCAAACACGGTCAGGCCTCTCTCACATGGGCATAAACATCAACCGCGCTAAACAAGAGGCCAAGAGACTGCTTCATTGAGCAATTTGTTCTGTTTCCAAATCGTTTTTTTTTTTGTTTTTTTTGCCTGTGCCTTTTATTGTAAAATGAAGGGAGAAGGAAGGAAAAAGAAAAGAAAAACTCTGTCACTGTTGACCAACCCTCCATCCAGTGGAGGAAAAACACACATTTTAATGCTCTGCGAGTGACTAATGTCCCAAAGCCAGGACAAGAAATAGTATTTCTTTGTTAATGAATAATTTCCTCAGTCACATCCGGCCCTTGTAGATGTTATACTTTCGCCACAAAATGCTGTATGTGGACCCAGGCTTAAGGAAAATTATACTTTGTGCAGCACCGAAAATCGGAAATGGACTTTCAGCTGTAAGATTCAAAAATAGAAACAGAGGCTTGAAGTTAGTTTAGTTTTGAAGCCGAGTCTAAATTACAAAAAGGCTTGATTGTGGTCTATTTCTGTTGGAGGAAAATTGGTTATAAACCCACACAAAACTGAGGCATGCGTCGAAGAAAAATATTTTTGGCTTAAGAGAGAGACTTAAAATATAGGTCCTAATTTAGAGTGGCAGAGAAACCTACGAGCACAATTTCCCATTATATAAGACACAACCCAGCGTTGTTGATTTCTCCTTTACATCAGCAGTATATAACGATCATTTTACCACCTTCACAATCAAACGCAGGACGTCAGCAGCTCAGTCTTTAGAGTGCGTTAAAATTAATACAAAATGTACCCACAAAATGATACACGCCGCAGAGCAATGCTCTCTAAGCCATTATGTTTCTATCATAAAATTTCTAACTTTCTGAACTTTTTAAAGGTTCTACTCTTTTCCTCACTCTTGGTACCAAGGCAGCAGGGGGTCTGGTTTAGTAGACAGCTCTTGCAGGGCAGCAGACAGCATTATTTAACACTTTATGGATCATACCTCCTGTAAACATTTTTTGGCCCTGGCTGAGCGGTACTTGCCAACACCACCCAGCGATCACCAGTCGCCAGTGGAGGCTACCCTCTGCACCTCACTACCTCTTTATCAGACTTTTAGCACAAGGAATGATTGTAAATAAGTCACAGGTGACCCTTGCTCCCAGGCTGGAAGAGAGCGAGAGAGAGAGCGAGAGAGGCAAAATTAAGGAAAATAATTAACCTAATCCGGGACCCGGACGGCTAGTTTACGGTCACCTAATAAAGCCAGCGGGATGTCTGGCTCCAGAGTGGTGTAGAAGTGTATAGTGAGATATTAGAGCTTATCTGTTTACTGCTGGTTTACGTGGGCATTTGGCTGTTCCCCCCTAGTTGTCTAGGTGATGTGGGTTTAGTGTGCGTTTGAGAAGCAACTCTCAGGTAACATGGCTGTTCCATTCCCTTTCGTTGTGTTTTTTTTTCCAGACTGAGGGTTAGTTACGATTAGTGAAGTGGTGAATGCTGTTTTTGAGGCCGGAAACAGTCCAGAAAATCAACACCAGGTCCTCTAGAAAATGGTGGTCTGGGGTTTCCTTCAACTGAACCGTGGTGCAGTCTGCATTGTGTGTGAAAGAGATCACTGAGCACTGGCAACGCATGCAGAGTAATGTGATTGCTTCACCTTTCACCTGTTTATATTTTTGTGATGCCAGGGAAAGGGTTGTTAGTGTTATTGATGAGAGAAAAAAAAAAGAAATCATGTCAGAACTTTATCCACACTCAATGTGAAACTACAGCGCACAATAGCCTGGTTGCATAAGTACACATTATGCATTGTGGTACATTAAATATGAATTGGGTCACATTTCTGCAACGTGGGCTTCACTGAATCTTTTATCCTGGAGACAATCCTAACCCTGGAGACAATGCTTTTGCAATCAGTACCACGTCCCAGAAGACAAGGATCTGAGATCTCGCGTTCATAAGGGTAAAGAAAACATCCCAACAGATATCAGGAGAACGGAAAATACTTACAATTACACCTGGTGGAAAAGTATCCACACTCAAATATTAAATTATTTAAAAGTAAAAAGTATATATTATTTTAACAGAAATAAGAAATAAAGGCACATTTTTTTTAAACATAATTCCATGCTGACAAATTCCTAACAATTTGCACGTGTCCTTGCAGAAAGACTGTTCGCTGTGTTATCCGTACAGTTGTATGGGTTTGAATGGATGTTTTAAATAAAGTTACATGAACAAAAATGCAGCTGATCTACATTCTTAGAATTATTCTTTGACTATAATCTTTGTAAGGACTAAAAAGTATTTTCATGGAAATGCAATTAATGTACAAATACAAATGCTCAATTGTACTCAGATCAATAAATGTAAATCTCTTAAATACTTGGGTGTAGTTGTATGTAGTACAATTACATAACTACTTTCCCACCAGGAATCATCTTTTCTCGTAAACACCCTTTGACTGGCAGATAAAGTCGTATGGAATCATAATGCCGTATGTCATCATGTGGATTTCTTCAGGAGAACGCAGGTTTAAAACCTACAAGGAAACATCTGGCTGTGGCCTGACCCGACCTGCAGGCTTTTGAATCAGCGGTACAGATCCACACTGGTATAGCAGAAGATTTCAGATGATTTCAAACAATGAGCAGGGCTGATGCTACAGCCTTATTTTCTAACCCATACGGCAGTAAATCAGAATGAGGGCAGCTTCATTTGCAAGAGAGAAATCCTCACTGACTTTAGAGTATAAGAGCCTTCCTCCAGGATAAAGAAAATATCAGAGGAAAACCCTTTTAGCAAAGGTGAGGCTGCCATAATGCTCACTCCACCCATCAGACCTTACACCAACAAACCCTCTGTTTGTTTTCCTTTGCTTGACAGGATCGTTTCAGGATTAAGAAGTGCACACACCGAAAGCGTCCGGTGTACAAATGGCAGCACAGTCAGGCAACTGCTCTTATACACACACACACACACACACACACACACACACACACACACACACACACAGGCAGACCCTTCCTGGAACACTAACACAGTTCTGTATATGGTCACAGGTTTCCGATAATGCTCCAAGTATGTGTACCACTTCCCTTTGGCCTGGATTTTCACGGAGACGCAGTACCATTTTTCAAACCATGATTTACAATGCAAATTACATCGATCTAAATATCACTGTTATTCCAGGCTTCGGGCTCACCAGATTGTATAATACAACTACGGAGTTTGTTAGGACTCAGAAGCAGGGTGAGGATCCATGTGCAGAAGGCAGTTATTAACAAAATCCAGGCATACAGGGCAAATAAACACAAATCCAAATCTCAAAGGAGTAGAGCAGACAGGGGGCAAACACAGTAAGGCAGGCGTGATTCAACAAACTGGAAGAATAATCCAAAAGGACAGTCAAAAGAAACGGCTCTAAACACAAGAGGGCTAAAAACGAGGGTCTAGACATGGTAATCACAAGCAGAATACACACAGAACACACATCTGACCCGAGTGGAGCTGAGGATTAGAACCTTGGTCATCTCACTGCTTCTCCTCCACTCATTTATAGCAGAGATCTCAGGCAGTTCTCCAGACTAGGGGAATAGTGCGGGTAGAGACCCCAAAATTCACTGGAAAGAGTTCTTCTGATTTCCTGGTTCAAGTGTTCTACCTGAGCCTTTGATTGTAGGTGATATCCCACACTCTAAACATTGCTGGGTTATGTTTTCTACCCAAATGCCGGGTTGAGAATTTTGGGTCATTTAATTGGGTTATTTTCTCAGTCTCGGGTAGTTTTTTGAGTAGTTTTGTGTGACCCAACCGCTGGATTAGTGGCTGGGTCATTTTTACTGACGGTTGAATCAATGCCCCCCTCCCCCACCCCGACGCATCAACCCAGCTCTTTGTATCAAATCAACTCAGTTTGTAAAAAAAGCATAAAAGCATTACTGTACACTAGCAAAAGCTAAAATGTGCGATAACAGTCCAGTTTACATGACACTAAGCGCACCGCTATCTTCGTTAGCTCTGGCGAACTTGTTTGTAACGCCCCTAGATCATAAGTCGGTCATTCAGTTTTTTGGATGTTTAAAACGTCTCCTTTGATCAAAATCTGACGTTTCCTTGTCAAATATACGACTTATTAATTTACACGGGGTGTACTTATTTTTTCACTTTACTGTATATACGAGGTGGTCTGGTTTTGAGTAGTGGCATTTGTGTATTTTGTGGTTTTCATAAACTTTCCGAAGTGTATACTCGTGACACTTTCCGTGGAGCGCCACACAGGGATTCTGGGTCAATAAATCTGAGAGAGGATGTTTCAGCACAGACCTGAATGTGTCCACGCCACGCAAACGGAATAAATGCTTGGTGAAGATGTTACCATCTGTGCTGCAGACCAAGAACCAGAGACATTAGACCACCTGATTCACTGGAAGGCTGAAATTCTGATCTAATGTCTCATATACATTTTTTGGTCTGAAACGTCTTCAGTGTATAGCAAAAGTAAAAGTATTGGCTTTGCTGTTCCAATATTTTTTGGAGGGGACTGTATTTACATTCCATGTTGTACAACACAGATGGAAACCCTAGAAAGAAACAAAAATGTCCAGATACCAGAACCTTATCAGGACCTTGCTGAGGTTTTCTTTAAAACAAAAGCATCAGAACTACATCTCCATGGCCTGTAGGACTGCGCCACTGACTGGTTTCCTGACACCTCGCCAGCATTACAGTCCATCCATCAGTCCCAGCAACACAGGCCATGAAAGAATATGGAAAGGAGGTATTAACTTTGGGTTACATTCATTCCTCTCCTGCCAACCTACATTTCCATAGCACCTACAGCCTCATACAGCTCAGAGAGAAGGATGAATTCAAAACAGCCTTCATTACCACTTCCAAGCATTAGGAATATCTGGTCATGTCGCATGGACTGGTCAATGCGTCCCCAGTCTTCTGCTTCTTGAACCATTTTGTAATTATTTATACAGATGATCTTCTTTTCTTCTCTTCAGAACAAGAGCATGTGAATATTGTATGCCAAGATCACACAAAACTACTACAGAATCCAGGTGTCAAACTGTCAAAGAACTGCAGAGGTTTCTGGAAAATCATGAATATCACCAGGACTCAGAATGACAAACCCACAGCTCCAGGGCATCCATCTGACAAGACATTTGTCCCTCAAACCACATGAGAACAGCTCATTCAATACGTTCTCAAGCAGATGCCACACCTGAGCCTATTGAAAACCAAGATCAACTGATTAAACAGGTGGAATCAGATGCGGCTCCTGCTTGATTGGAATAAAAACCTGCTCCCAGCTCCCACACCGGCCGTTTGCAGATAAGATTGGACACCACTGGTCCAGAACAAACATGTGAACATGTTCTCTACAACCCACTTCTCAGTCGGGTTGTTCATTTTAACCCAGCAAACGGGTTGTTTTTCAACCCACAGGATAGTTTCATTTTGACAAAAAACACTGGGTTAATTTTATTTCATAAATGGGTTAATATTTTCAGGGTTATTTTTACCCTTGGGAAATGTCAAATATACCACATGATAAACAAATACGTCAACATGGCGTCTCCTTTATTTATACACAAGAAGGTGTTCAGAAATGTATTGCTAGAGCTGATAACGTGGTGTTTATATATAGACTTTGAAGTAAATGACTCAAATAAGTCCTATATTTAAAACGGAAACATCAGATTCTGATCAAACTGAGAAACCAACTTCGCCTACTAACGAAGACAGCGGTGGGTTTAGTGTCATGTAAACTGGACTGTTATCGCACATTTTTGCTTTTTCTAGTGTACAGTAATGCTTTTATGGATAAATATATTGAAACGCACCTCGTTTCTCCAAATAAATCGAACAGTCTGTCCGTGTGAAAACCGCTACCTCCGTCCGAGGCGAATTCAAACAGTCGCGCTGAGTTGATCTGACCCAAGGAGCTGGGTTGATGCGTCGGGGTGGGGGAGGGGTGCACTGAATCAACCGTCAGTAAAAATGACAGCGGTTGGGTTACACAAAACTACCCAAAAAACTACTAAAATAACCCAATTAAATGACCCAAAAGGCTCAACTCAGCATTTGGGTAGAAAAAAAACAGCATTTTTTAGAGTGTGTAAAGTCCATATCTGACAATATATTGCATTTTAAAGAAACCATGTTTAGGGTCACTGAAAGACTGTACAAGGAGAAGACTTTTGTCCTCTACCTCCAACCTAGTGGAACAGAAATGTGCTAGAGGATAGATTTTGAACAACGACAGATTCGTGACCCACTAAAAGGATGACAATCAGTCACCTGGTCGTTTTCACGCCATGTCAGTACAGGGAGAAGAAAGAAAAGACAGAGAGAGGAAGTTTATACAGCCAACTTTGGAGGACTGCTGCAAGAGTACGGCTATTTATAAAACTAGCAATCCTTTGCTAAAATTAATAAATATGCACAATTGAAGGCATCCTGTTATTTTGTGGCCAGGACTGAGGAAGTTATTTTGTGGTACACTGATAATTTTGGTTAGAACACCAAGCTATAAATACTGTCAGCACTGCTACTGCTCCCTCCCAAGTACCAAATGAAAATCCGGTGTTTGGGAAAACAACTCCGAGGGGTGGGGGTACAGCCGGACTTTTTTCACAATCTCAGCAAGATTGTGTATCGTTCCGTCAGAGTCATTGTCGCAAACTGTGAGTAGAACTGGGAGTAAAAAAAACACAGTGGTCACTGAGCAAATACTGCCAGGAAATAGTTTCAAAAGAGCATTAATATTCCAGATGCTTCCACATATAAACAACTTGGGAACAGCTCTGTGGAAATTCGATTTGCTATGTGGCGCAACACCGTAATATATCTGTTGCTTAAACATATCTCTGTCTGCCACCTGGAGCATGAACTGGAATTGGTTGGTGTGACTCCAAACTACAGTCCTGCAGTGTCCTGGAAGGACGTAGCCGGGGGAGAGGTCAGGGAAGTTAGTGTTGGTTAATCTGAGCGCACACTATACGACCGCTCACAGATCAGCTCACAGATCATCTCATAGA
>NC_030433.2:24783898-24871398 GCF_001660625.3 Ictalurus punctatus
CACCGCTCTAGCCAGATCAAGAGACCCTCTTTTCCTCCGTCAGTTGTCGTCACTACCAGTCGTTCAAACGGAGCGTACACTACACCCCTTTCGAAATCTCAGCATCGCTGACCCATTTACACTGTACCACTTTACCCGGTTGTGATCAGTTGTTTTGTGGATCGCTGACAGACGAGACTCACACACTACACTACACATCTTTCAACTGGAGGGAAGCGTGCCTGATCCCCAGGTCCTGCTTTCCCAAAAAATAAATGCAAGTGTGCGGTCTTTCATACCGCTATTTTGTTCAGGAAATAAGAGAAAAATGTGTAGGAAAGCGTGTATGTGGAGGTGTGAGCAGAGAGGACTGTCTGTTCTGCAAAGAGAACTGGAGGTATAGTGAAAAGAAACATAGCTGGTTTTATACTTTGTGTTTACATTTTGTCCTTGGCCTCCGATACTAATAAATGGGTGATAAACCGGATTCAGGGATCTGCTGCGCATGACAGGACATGAATTTAATTTCCTCTCAGTCTCTCAGTGGCCGTCTCTCAGCAGTTATACTCGTCACAGAGGGGTTCACGCTACATGATTCATCACTGAGAAAAGCAAACGTCCTTGAAAATATCGGAGGCTCTGTGACCTTGAAAATCATGTTGCTGAAGTGTTCATACTACACGAGTACACGCGGTGGGAGCTCACGGAGAGTAGCAGTATGAGTAATATGAGTTGGTGAAATCAGGGTTAAAATCATGTAATGTGCACTCAGCTTACCGAAAAACTCATGCTTAAACGCTCCCGTTTGTTGAATCCTTCCATCAGGAGAGGTTGTAGGAAAGACTTGCTATCCTCCCTCCCTACAATTCTTTTCCATAGTACAAGGGAACAATAATAATCCCTCTGCTTCATACTGAGGGCATTGCCAATTAAGGCCCAGTCTTTAGTCAGTGTGCACCCACAACTCGCTAAAAGCTTTAAGAATGTCAAAGGAAACAAAAGACCCTCCTCCTGCTAAGACTCTGACCCAGGTGTTTTGCACCCGCACAGGCGGAGCTAAAACCTCTAACTCGTTTCTCTTCTCCACTACTTCATTCCCCTGCTCCGCCTCTAGCACCTGCATCCCTCCGGAGGGGGACGTTCCGGAGAGGAAGCCCTGCAGGTGTCTTCCAGATGGTTTGCAAATTGCACCTTCACTGCAATTGCAGCTTCCTCCACAGGATGCCACACCTCATGCTGACAGAAGGAACCGGCACTGCCTCGCTTTAGCCCACAGTGACAGTCCTACCAGCAGTGCTGAGCTGTGCTGTAGACTGACAGGCCAGTAGGTCCTGGCATGTATCTGTCAATCAATCACTTCTGAGAAATCACACTTAAGTGAACGTATAGATAACGTGTCAGTATCTTACTCAGTTAAAAGTGAAAGTAGCCAACAAAAATTGACTTAAAAATGCTGCTGCTTTTAAATGTACTCAAGTAATAGAAATCCCAAAGTAAATGTTTTTAACTGATGTTTTCAAAGCAACTACGCCTTTTTACCTGGAAACATTGCTCTAAATCTGCTGCTCATGTACATGACTAATGCTACGAAGTTTGCTATAGATTTCATCAGAAGTAGCTCGAGTTTGACTCGCTGTCGAGCCGATAACGTTAGCACCTGGAGTTGATGCGTTAGCAAAGAAATCAGGTTAAATTAGTTATTATATATTGCCTAACACTAGCACATTAACAGATTCGTGAACCTTGCCTCAACGTGTTTTTTCATGCCTTCGAGGACATTAGGTAAGAGTTTTCAGTAAAATTATTCAGGTTCAAAAATACTACACAAGTAACGTATCGTAACAAAGAATTATTACTGGAGTATTTGCAGGCCCTGTCTGAATCTGCTGTGCATTTAGAAGCAATTAAGATTGAATATTTAAGATGGTCATCTTTCATGGAGTTTTCCCGTTCATATCCATATCTCTGGGTCATGTGCAAAACTCTAGAGCGGTCAGTGAAAATTTAAGTCAAAGTGATTATGATTATTCATGCCAACAGACATAACTCATTAGCCAGCAGCTGACATGCTTGTGTAATTGTTCATATAATAGGGTTGTGCCTTCCAATGAGAATATTCTGCCCTTTGCCATGAGCTGTCACTGCGTATTAGACCAACTAGCAACTCTTTTTTAAAACAGCTTTACAAAGAACCTGCTAGTGACTGCTGCAAGAGGAGAGATCCTCGGGTTTCGTCAGTAAGGGTTAGGGACGATCCAGTCCCACGTCAGCATGATGCGATTGCAAAGGAAGACAGAAAATAAAACTTCTATATAAGATTCTATATGAAGTTCCAGTTGCTTATAATGTCGATCTCTTGATAGCGGAATCATCGACTGGGTTTCACACGTGGAGATATAGTGCACCGCACCACACTATTCATACACACGCATCTATTAGGTCATAGGAGCTATCGATTTCATGTCGCACTTAAAAATAACCTTCAGTGCTAGTTACAGCTGATGCACAGTAGGACACGGTCATTAGGATATTACTTCTACTAAGCTAAACCATATATCTATAAAGTTTATAGCCTAACCTTCCACACATAAATCTTCTCATGTCCCGTTTCTTTACCAGCCACAGCCGGCTGCTGCAGATTCATATTCTAAACATGTCTTGCTTATTAAACGGTGTATATGATTGTATATAATGTTTGATGCACACCAGCGCCCCGTCCCAACAGTGAAAACAGCAGAACGGGAATCCGAGGTGGGAAGAAAAGACGAGCGCGCATGATTGGAATCTGAAGAGAGATCCTGCAGCTGGTACGGACGGTCTGTGGAGGGAGGGGAGTATGAGTCATTGGCCGTCCCAGAGACGTCAGTGGTTCTGTACAACACCTGAGTCTGAAAAACACTGCTGAAAAGCGTTGAGCTTGCATGCGATACAAACTGTAAAGATGAATATTATATACGAGCGATGTACATGCATCCGAGTTACTGATAGCGCAGAAGGTACAAGATCATTCACATAAAACACTGATAAAATGATTTATTTAAGCATGCTTTCATCATGTACCAACACTGAGATTCCACAGTAGAGATCCTCAGCAGTATATCTAGTCTGTGCATTAACTGTGCAGACGGCTAATTAAAGGTCACACTATTGATGTGGCAGGATGTAGGCTAGTGAGTGTGTGTGTGTGTGTGTGTGTGTGTGTGTGTGTGTGAGAGAGAGAGAGAGAGAGAGAGAGATCATGCTTGTAAGAACATTTAGCAGGGCTTGCAGCCGGGGACAGAACCTTGGCTCCTCCCACCAAGTACTGCAGCACTGAGTCATTCAGGATCAAGGCAGAGCTAGCCAAGGTTTGCACACGCAAACACATTCCTCCAGCCTAGCACCGACGCTCACACACACACACACTGTACTTAGAGACATGTAATACACAACGGCAAATCATTCATGATGAAAAGCTCTCAGTTCATGCATATGCAAACAGAAGGCCTCACACACACACACACACACACACGACTTCCCATAGCACTACACTGACACATATATAGCTTCTTATTCAGCCCCACTTGCTCATTCATGACTAAACTGGTTCACACACATTGTTATCCATTGCAACCCTTCTTCTCTTGAAAGGAAGGACCAACACACACACACACACACACAAACACACACACACACACACACACACACACACACACACACTCTAGAGTGATAAACAAATACTGCCTACGTGTGTGACTTAGAGTGAGATCAGCTGCCAAGGGAGCAGTAGATGTTGCTCTTGCTTTTCCTCAATGAGCAAGTGACGTATCTCTGACCCACACCAAGGAGAGACTCCCTCTCTCCGCTCGATCCCCCCTCCTCTCTCGTTTTCTATAGGGAACAGTGCAGTCCATTCATAGGTTTGGTCAGCCAATCAGGTGAAAGTGGGAGAGCGGGGGTGAGCCGTGACGAATAAGCTACCTGTATTACATCACTGAATTTGGGGGGGGTTGAAGACCAGGTCCCCCCCTCCCCATCTCCCCCCCCCCTCGCTTTCTCTTTGTCTAGTATGAGTCAGAGGCAGGCTGATTCCCTTGATGCACTGCGGAAACGTAGCATGACGTCTCTCTGCTCTTGCCTGGTGTGTGTGTGTGTGTGTGTGTGTGTGTGTGTGTGTGTGTGTGGTGAGTTCTCAGCAGCCAATCCTGAGCCAGACTAACCACCATTCATGATGCTCATCACCCATTCATGAAAAGATGAATGAGAACTGAGATGAGAATCTTTTATTGTTATTATTATTATTATTATTATTATATTATTATTCCTTCCTTCTACTCTCTCATATGTGGCAAAAACACATCCGATTCATTCCTTGATACCTAGACCACACAGCTCTGTGTGCAAAAGATGGACTAAGGATGCCGACGAGACTAAACTGAGCGTTAAAAAACAGAACGAGGGACAGAATAAAACAGAAGGTTGAATGAAAGATGAAAGAAAGGAGTGCAAAAGCGCTGGTTTCTGAGTGTCCTCCATCACATCACCATCAGCAGCAGCCGCAACAGCATTCTGAGGATGAGTCACCGGGCGCTCGTCACTGGATACGGCCCGCCCATCCAGCCAGAATCCTCCCACCGTTCAACTGACCTTATCAGAAAAGAGTCAGCGTCAACCCCCCCCCGAGTACAGACACACGGAAACCTTCAAGGACAGGGGAAGGAAAAAGAGAAGCTGTATGAGTCATACGACTGGAAGTGTCACCCATACTCCCCCCTTCCTGAAGTCAGCCACACACACACACACTCACACACACACTCACAAACTTCTCACCTTCCCCATCCTCACTTCCTTTATCACACCCATTCAAATGCCAGGATTTTCTTCATATTGACTCACAGGAGTCTGGAGAATTCTTTGGCTTGTGCTGAGTGTGTTTCTTTGGGGTTAAGGAGCCGTGGGTGTGTGCGCTGTTAATAAATGTTAAGTGCTTTAACACAGAAAGACAACAGCGAAGGAAGTGACGGCTGCCGATCTCTCAGCTCAAGGAGTCCGAGCTGAAAATCTGTGACGCACTCCACAGTGAAGGAGACTCTGTAAACGGGTGTGAGCCATCACACCTTCACACCTTCACAGGCATTAATAACACTACTCCATGTGATGTGCTTAAGCTTCGGGCTGCTCGAGGGCTGTACTAAAGACACAATATTCCTGATTCCATTCCTAAATGCATGGCCACTCGGTACCCCATGAGGAATCAGGTCAGACGGGTCCGTTTGCTTGAATGACAGGAAGAGAGAAACGTTATAAACAAGGTCTTGCATAACAGGAAGGAAACAAAGCTCAGATTAAGTTCTGCCAAAATCTCTCTCGAGCAGCAGAAATTCGAATAAATCGACAGAGCAAAGTGGAATAGACATCCTGTACGTGTTAACGAATACGCTGCTGAATACTGCTGTGTAACGAGCATTACTGTACATTACATAAAAGAGATGAGGAAAATCTCTTAGCAACTGAATACACTCTTTAGTTTTAATACACACCACTAAACCCCAATTAAAATCCTTATCATGATTACGGAGTACACTTCCAGTCTAAGGTTACTGACCACCTCGAGAGTTTGTGTGTTTTATTAGTTTAATCAGTATTATTACTACAACCCAAGCAGAATTATAACTACAAATAAAGCAATCAAAATCTTTAAGGAACTTATTAACTGGTCACTCTCAGATCCCAATACTACTTTCATCCTCTTATTAGATCAGATCAGATCTAAATTATTCTTTAAAAATAAAAAAAATAAAAAATCATCATTCAGTAACATATTTATTGATGCCTTGGTTAGATTTTCAAATTGTAGAGTACTTAAAATGACTTCATGGAATAAAGATAGTGTAGAGCAAGCTACATTTCGCTTTTTTTTATGCACTCCTCTACAGTAAGCTCTTCATCCTGTTCAGGGTGAATCCGGAGACGATCCTGGGAACGCTGAGCGCAAAGAAGGGATACACCCTGGCTGGGATAGCAGCATGACCTCTCTCTCTCCCACACACACACACAGGCAATTTACAGTTGTCAGTCCACATACCGGCATTATTTTGGACAGAGGAGGAAACCCGAGATGAAACCCACGGGGGCAGTACCTGGACCTGAGGACTGAACCCAGGACACAGGAGCGGTGAGGATTTTACCTGCCTGTTTCTGCCCTATTTAACTTTTAGCTCACTTTAAATGCCAATATTATCTACTTACCTAGATTTGGGAACACTCCAGTTCAACACCAAACTTTAGTGTCTAGAATAAAATGATGTCTAAAATACACTAAACTAAAATAATAATAATAATAATAATAATAATAATAATAATAGCAGTTTGTTGCCGTTCACAGAACGACTCATCACTACATCACAGACATATAGGACAGAATTCCCAGATCTTCTGCAGGTATATTTCAGTAGCCCTGACGGCTCCATCACAAATCCGGCTGTGAAAACACACGTTTTGTCTAGTGGTTGCAACAACTAGAGACTTTAATACCAAGCAATGTCTTATTTACAGGCATATACGCGTGTGCATCCATCTGCATTCCAAGGCTGTCCACAAAACTGGTTGGGAAAACAAAGAGTACAAAAGAGAGCCACTTCCTGCTCCATGGATGATACCCTCAGCAACAAGAGCAGACAAGTCACAGCACAACAAAAAAGGGAAGAGGGGGAAAAAAACACGCATAATTAAACCACAAGAGATGAAACAGACCCCTAGCATGGCTGGGTCCTGAATGGGGGTGTATTCACCTAATCAAAGGAGGACTCGATTACCCAGGAAAGAATAATCGCACAGAACGAGACGGCTGGGGCTCCTCCAACTGCAAAGCCACGACCTACAGGGTTCGCTTCAGTGCAGACAAAAATGGACTTGCACTCGCCGACTTTAAGGTGCATTAGTTCATCTTATCATATTTAAAAAAAAAAAAAAAAAAAAAAAAAAAGGAACAGAAGGCCATACGTGTCCTGTAAAACAGGGGCATTACTGAAAATGAGCTTTGAAGAGGTTTATTTATTTCATTATTTGATGAATGACAACATGGGCAAAACATAAAGGGATAAATATTTATTTCAGGCTATAGTTTAATTCCACATGGCGTGCGTGACGTACAAAACACTCCATAATTGCACTCCGACTTTTATTTTATGGGACTTCCCATGTTTAAAATAAATACAGACAATAAAAGCATACTGCCTGACCACATCACATGTAACGACTCTAATAAAAAATATTTTAAAAAGGGAGAGAGAGAAATTTTTATTTCATGTCATGTAGAGAGAGAGAGAGAGAGCGCAAGAGAGAGAGAGAGCGAGAGAGAGAGAGCAAGAGAGAGAGAGAGCAAGAGAGAGAGAGAGAGAGAGAGAGAGAGAGCGAGAGAGAGAGCAAGAGAGAGAGAGCGAGAGAGCAAGAGAGAGAGAGCGAGAGAGCAAGAGAGAGAGAGAGAGAGAGCAAGAGAGAGAGCGAGCAAGAGAGAGAGAGCAAGAGAGAGAGAGCAAGAGAGAGAGAGCAAGAGAGAGAGCGCAAGAGAGAGCGAGAGAGAGAGCGAGAGAGAGAGCGAGAGAGAGAGAGAGAGCGAGAGAGAGAGAGAGAGAGAGAGCGAGAGGGAGAGAGAGAGGGAGAGAGAGAGGGAGAGAGAGAGGAGTGAAAAGTGCTGCTTTAAATTCAATTCACCCAACACTGCCATTCACAGAAAGGTAAAGATATTTGTGAATGGTGACCAACAGCTACTGGCTGCTTCTATGTCTAACGTCATTACAAGGGGAAAAAAAAAAAGAGGAAAAAAACTAAAGAAAAATAACAAGACTGCCCCCTATGGGTACCACTGCATGCCGTTACTACATAGCGGATTATCACATGGCATTCATTTACAAATCCAAGAATGCAAAAAGCGCTTATCCTTAAATCACTAATGATTTCTGCAGTTACAGAGACATCAGCATCCACAAGTTTACATCTACAAACATAGAAAGTGTATCACGCCATCCATCAAGTGGCGTTTATCAAAACAGGAGGAAAAAAAAACTATAATAATAGATCACTCCTCATCCATCGTTCTGAAAGCAACACCTGAATTTCGTTCAGTATATTATGCACGGAGCACGTTTCAATTTTCTTTTTTCTTTAAACATGAGGTGATCCCTCGGCTCCGCGGAGGCCAGAAATTCTGTATCGGTTTCCAACAAGCTGCTGCAGGAGGACGAAAATCAGAATCATCATGAATAATGAACTTACACGCTTTAGTATTTACAATTAAACATGATTACACGTACAGAAGCTTAAGAACATGAAGCTTTAATAGATGAAGAGGACTCTGGTTCTTGGGAGAGTGGAGAAAGAGTCGGCCATTTTGCGGATCTTGGCGTAGTTGATGAAGCCCCGGAGGAAGAGCAGAAAACCTGGAACACGCGAGAACTTGTTACGGCACCTGTACTACACACTCGGGTCCGCTTCACGCCGCCCGGATCACAGCACCCTGAAGCCCGTTATTTTCCTATTACAGCACGTCCCATCGTCTTTCACTCGTCTGATACCACAACAACCCGCCAACGATTACTTTTATTTCTGTATTTGTTCTTAAGTTACAGCTTCAGATCCTGAAAACATCACCCTAAGAACGTTTTCACACATTTGTAGTGCTTTTATTTGGAGAGAGTCTGCCATACACGTCCATAAGGCGAATGAACTGTTACTATGGAAACGATAACGTATTAGAATGAGTGCGTTAGTAATAAACCTCCGAGCCGGTACTGTCAGAGCTGCTGTTACAGCAGTATATACACAAAAGGAAAGCATGTATGAAATTCATTTATTGCGCACGTCAAACAACAAAAGATCAGAAGATTAGCGTACTCACCGAGCACCAGGAACACCCACCACAGCCAATACTGACCATCAAAATAGCCAGGGAAATAGGTCGAAAACTGAAGATACACAAACCACAAAACAGGTTTTTCAAGGACAGACATCGGAGTAAATGGTGAAAAGATATGATGAAGAGGATGATGATGAAGATATATTTGCAGGAAGACATACTCTCACGATCAGGATCCACTTAATAAGGGACAAGCCGAAGCCGGAGATGGCGCCATAACGACCCGCCGCCGAGGTGGTCAGGCAGAAGGACAGGAAGAAACCGATCCAGTTGAAGAGGAATGCCACTGAGAGGCAGGAAAAAAAAGAAAGAAAAAAAAGATCAGACCTAAATCACCTCTACAACTCATAAAACATTCCAAAAATATCATGTGATGTTAGTCCACGTCACGTTTATATCGCAAGTTTATATCATACGTGCTGAAGAGCTGAACATCTCAGACGATAAGAGCCACGGCCTTGAGGCTATACGTTTTCACAGCAGGTACCGAGCACAACAAAGTACAAGCGAGTGGAGATCAGGTTTATGTTAATTACACGGAGATGAATCACGTTGGCATCATCTCAAATGCCATTAGCTATTTTTCTTCCCCAGCTGCAGTCTCGCTTATTTCATTTGAGTTTGGTTTTAAGACAGCGATCCAGTTCACGTCGGTGTCAAATGAAACTTCCCTTAATGTGAATGGTATTCGAGTCGGTGTTCTCCTTTCTAGCTAGGTATTCTTCATTTCTAATGCCATTTTGTTGAGTACAACAGAGTAATCATTAACTCACCAGCCAGCCCAATTCTAAATCCGTCTCAAGCGGCATAATAAATACGCTTTATTCCTTTTATAGGACAATAACTTGCCAATGAGGATATATTTTGTTTATTAAAGAACAGCATGATGTGGATGTCTGAAATGTTCATTTGTCATTCATTCCTCTTCAGTAACAGCTCTAGGGTTAGTGTTAGGTCCTGGTCAGAGTCACGCCGGATCCAGAGTCTAATCCCAGGAACGCTGGGCGCGAGGCGGCACGATTCCCCCCGGACGCGACGCCAGTCTTTAAGCCGTGTGGGTAAAGAGCACCGACGTTCACAGAACACTTACTAAAGAAAGTCAGCATGAAAATGCCGTCGTTGCCGATTCGCAGCTGGTCTGCATCCTCAAAATCATCTCTGGCCACAAAGTCCTCATCCTGCAAAAAGCATTAGAAATTAGAGATGGTGGAATAAAAATTTTTAAAAATTTAGACGAATTAAAAAAAATCTCTGTCCATCTTTTCCCACACAAAAACAGAAAGTCAACATGGCTCTCCTGACGGAGATCTCAGATCTCTCCTGATGGCTTGGGCCTGTTTACACCACACAGAACACAAACACTCCAGTTGTGTTTAATAAAAAGGCTATTCAGAAGGGAGAGAGAAAAAAAACTCCAAATATCAAAAGAAAGACTTTGTAAGAAGAACCCCGTCGATTATATGTCACTTAAATCTAACAGGAAGTGTACCAGATTTACTTCCAAAAGGGAATAAAGTCTAAGTGATCGGACTGTGGCATAGATGCTGATCTCCTGAGATTTTCTCACACACACACACACACACACACACACACACACACACACACACACACACACACACACACGTCCCGAGTTTACACAGAATGGTGCAAAAAACAAAAACCACTCCGTGAGCGTCAGTTCTGCGGACGGAAACGCCGTGTTGAGAGAGGATCAGAGGATAACGACTAGCGCCAACTCAAATAATCACTCTGTACAACCACGGTGAGAAGAAAAGCATCTCATCTTCATCTCATTTCACATCAAACCTTGACATGGAGGGACTACAACAGCAGAAGACCACATTGGGTTCCTCTCCCATCAGACAGGAACCGGAATCTGAGTGGACAGTGGAGACCGACTCACCAGACTGGACAAATGGAGACTGGATAAAGATCCAACAGAACTGATGCTCAGACCCCGAAAATCACAGGAGATCAGCAGATTCTGAAATACCCAAACCAACAACCGTGTCACTGTCAAAGCCACGGAGATCACCGAGACTCTGCCACATGATTGGCTGATTGGATAACTGCATGAATGAGCAGGTGTACCTGTAGAAGACAGAAACCTGAACATTAACCTGCTTTATTTAGAGAAGGTTTTACATAGCAACATGCTGTTACAGTGGGTTCCAATGCTGGTGTAGAAGGTGTAAGAGAAATTTTGGACTATAAAAGCCCTCCAAGATGGGCACCACGGGTACAGCTCAACACACCAACACTGTTACTGTACCTCCAGTGCTCGAGTTACATCATCAAACGTGTCCAGACGTTCCCTGTGCTGCGCGAGAGCAATGTGTGGCAAAGAAACAACAAGAACTGTGAGCAAATGAGGGAAGAAGGAAAAATAATAATAATAATAAGAAGAAGAAGCTAGTCATGGGAAGAAAAAAACAAACAAAAAAAAACTGTTTGCTGAAACAGGCAAAGCAACATGTCAGGGTCAGGGGTGGACTATACGGCAAAAAACATCACGCATTATCTGTCGATGGTATTTCTATGACGCATCTATGATCCGTATCACAATATTCCAGTTAAGTTGCTAAGAAACACCAAGCCAAAGAGTCGTGTTGGAATATTAAATAACTGAACAACTGAGTTTGATATTTTTATCTACAAAAATAAAACTAACACTGAAAAGGGAGAACAAATAAATTTACATCAACTCTGCTGCCTCCAATCAGTTCCTCATGGGTTTTTCATTAAAGAAGTAGAACTCAACTCTAATAAGTTCCTTGAAACATGCTTCAAACAGGAAGGAAGCTATAATAATAATAATAATAATAATAATAATAATAATAATAATAATAATTTATTATTATTATCATCATTATCATCTTTTATATATACCAACTTTAAAATTAACTTCTCAGGGTGCTTTATATAAAAAAACCACAATGTATTAATACAAATTTAAAAGTGTGCATGCATACCAACAACTCAAAAAAGATTTATTCAGCAATCAAGTAAAGCTGTTGAAGGAAAACTATCAGACGTTTGACGCTGATGAGAAACGAATCCTACAAAACACTCGAGCGCTCACTCGTCAGGGGTCGCATTAACGAGGATCTCACACGGACGCACGGAAACGTTACGCCACCACCACCTAGTACTGACAGATCGTGCATCATGATTTTGCTGACGTTACGGCGTCATATCACCCAGCTGTAGGGGGTGAGAGGGGGTGTGGTGGGTGGGGGGATGTTTTGGAGCAGAGATGTGTGGTACTCACTCGTCCTGCCACCAGAGGAACAAAAGTTTCCGCCTTGCTTCTCTCAGCCTCATCATACGACGGCAGCGACGTGGCTACGTTATAAGATGGCGGTTTGGGGAATGCAGAGTCTTCTTTGTAATCAAAATACGCTTCAAAAAAAGAGTAAAAGAAGAAAAGAGTCTTTGAAAGAACAGCCTATAATTACTAACCATATTTATGACTGGTGAAATGAACAAAGTAAAATGTTTTGTTAATAAGTTTCCTTTATTAAATAGATACAGGTTACAGCTCATGTACAGTGAGGTCCAGATCTCTGAAACTGCAGATTGTTTTTCATTCAAAACTGGAAATAAAAAGGTTCGGGATTTTGAAAAATTTAAAACAACGAACGGAAACGTTCAATAATATTCAACACAGCAAAAGCAGGACGAGCCGAATACTATGAAATTCAAACTTTTACATAAATAAGTCTATGATTCTACTTTTCACTCAAGTTGTTGTTGATAATTAAATCTGTAATGAAAATGTTTGTATTAAATTAGAAAATAATGTAAAAGCAAAATATTTCCAGTTGAAAATACCTGTCCGACTTTTAGACTTCACTGTACGTCATGAATTTAGAAACTAAAAACTTTTTAAACTAAAACCTGTATCATTAAAAGAATTCCATGTAAATGATTCTGTACCTGCATTGTCTGCTGCAATGCTGCTGTAAGGGGGCGGAGCATCAGAGCTCACCTGAGGCCCCTCCTCTGCTTCCTCCTCACTGGGTAACTGACGAGACAGAAACAGACTCGCGTTGGTCCTCGGATCATTCGGGCTTCCTAAAATCTCATCTTTTGGATGCGTTTTTGGATTTTTATTTATTTTTTATATCTTGATTTTAATTTATTGTGCGAAGTTTGTTCACTACAAACAAATTAACAGAATATGAGCGATCAGGCGCAAAAGTTTAAACGTCCAGAGGATGAAGAAGTTTATAAATTACATTTATAGTAACACATTTAGTGTTTACGGTTTCTTTGTTATAAGTAATAAATAATAAAATATGTAGAGAGGTGTAAACTTCAGGCTTCCAGGTGATGCCAGGGTTTCTCCTCGGGTTAAATCAGTCTGCGCTGGTACCCATGTTTACAAATCAGTTTAAAATCAATTTCCTTATTCAGAATTAATCAATTATAATTGTTAATTGATTCATGCTTGTTTCCTCAATTAATTTCAAAATTTGTTCAAACCGGTCCGATTGTTACACCCCAGAAACAGTCTATAAAAAGAATATCACCTGTTCATACATCCCTTATTAAATGTGATATAAACATTCCCTAATAACTCTCATGTCCACTGTTTGCTTTTCCTCTTTTGCATCTGGGCTGTTTTTTCTAGATATTTCTGTTATATCTTGGTCAGATATAATTATTATTTGTAAATAACTTGTTCTTTGCCTGTAGACCTCATTTACACGATGCTCTCTAAACGAGACTGCACTCAATCGACTGTGGAGTCTGTACTGAATTTTATGATATAAACTCCAACACTGACACTGTAAAAGAGTCACGAGAGAAAATAACAGACTTAAAGCCAACGGAATAATATTAAGTGTAATATAAAGGCCATGGAAAAAAGCCAGTCTACTGCGACAGTCTTTCAGCCTCGTGTCACAATCATGTGACTTCCTGCTGTTCCATGACACACACACACACACTTCAGTTGTCAGCCTAGTCAATCAGATAGAAAATGTAATACAGCAATCAGAGGGGGTTTCCCAAAAATGTCATGAATCAACATAAAACAACCCACAATACTGAATGTGTGACAAATCTTTATAGTTTTCCATATTATTTACAGTTTAAAAGCTAAAAAGAAAAACATTAAGTTAGTTCTTTTATTTTTCAATATAGTAAAATACATTATTTGTAAGTGCAAGTTCTTAAAAATTAAGCTGTTTTCTTATTTGGAAAGTTATTAAACAATATGGCAAATTTTAATCCACTCTAGAAAATAAGGCACCATTTTGCTGTTTGTTTTTTAATGATTATTTATTTATTTGTTTTGTTTTTCCCAGTTGTTTGTATTGTATTGCAGTATTCCCCGATTCCACAATGCAGTGAGTGATGGATGCTGCAGTTAAATGTAATCTGCTAATAAAGCTACTTTTAATACTAATAATACTACTCCTACTACTAATAATAAAGAAACTTATCATTTCAGCTTGCTAATAAAATGATGTTTGTGGCTCTTTTCCGCCCCCTAGTGGAATAACAGAGCACTTTTCCCCCCTCCCAAATCATACAATTGAGTTCCGGTCCGCAAAATGAATTTTATTTAGAACTTGTATTGGGCCAGACCAGAACCTTTACCGAACCGGTCCCGTCCTGTCCCACATGCTGTGTTTAAAACCCCGGGTTTGTGGGTTTGTATGTGTAATTGATTATAATGCGCTAAACAGCGCCATCTACAGGCGGGAGAACTGAACTGCTGGAGCTTTTAAGGTGGAACGGAAAATCCGAATAAAAAATCCAACTCCAGTCTCGGATAATGAGCGGTGTACTACAAACACACAATATAAACAGTGAACATGTAGCAGGTTAACGTAATATATATGGGGTGTGTTCATTTATCTATTTATTTATTTATTTAAAGGTAAAAATCTGGGCTGAAGTGTGTTTTTTGCCGTAAACATTAGCGTTAGTCTTTAGTCAAATGTTTAAACGGCCATCATGCAAACCATGTAAAAACAATGAGATTTAAGGTGGCACGGAGCCTCACCAGCGTCTCATGGAAACACTCACGTCACTGTGTCACTGTCCCGGGGGAAACGTTTTTATTAAACCTACGATCAAAACAGCAAGCTAGAATACTAAATACTACACCAAAACATGACATTTCCACGATGGTGGACATTTCTACTACACAGGTTAGTACATTAGTGTGGTATTTTGGACGAATTAGAATGCTAAGCTATCCGGAGAGACAGTGACGTTGACTCACCTGCTGATATCTCCCGCTTGGTTCCACCATCCTCAGAAATCTCGAGAAGATCCAGAGGAATGTTGAACACTGAGCAATTTAACCAACAAAGTGCTGTGTGGAAATTATGTAAGTTTGTGTTTCTTGCCCACGTCTGCCCCTTGGCCTGTTTTCACTTCCGGTGATGTCAGAGGAACACCGGCGCCACCCATAGGCCATGTTAGTGCATTACAGGTCTTAATCGCTGCCTGATCTGCGCATGCGCACAATGTCTGTTATCGTGAGCAGTATGGTTGGTAGTGTTCAAAACTACCTCCACTTTGCTTTGCCCTGGAGAACCGCATGTCCTTTATGTTTAGGTGTTTTTCCTGCTCTATCACACCCACTTCAATTCAGGAAGGGCTGTTAATTAGCTGATTAGTTGAATCAGGTGTTTCAGGAGTGATGAGAACACTAAGGAGGGTCTCCAGGACCAGGGTTGTGAATCTGTTCTGTAGTGGGTGCATGTTCTCCAATCTTTTTAATCACAACAAATCACAATTACTAATTAATCTCTCCAAACAAAAGATTTTATACCTGATCTATAATCGTAATTTTAGCTGAATAACCAAGATAATTGATATAAAAATGAGAAACAATTAAACTTCCTTTCAGTAGGCCTAGGAGTTTAATACATAAATATATTAACTGTAGCAGAACTCGTAAGGTAGATCTAGATTTATTTCCCAAAGGCTAAATGTTTGAGCTGTAATACAGTAACACACAGGATTGTTGGTGCTTTAGGTTAATAAAAGGGATTAGTTCAACAATACCTGTATTATGTTAATAAACATTTAAAACCCAAATCATGGTTTATTCTTACAGACTGAAAATTCTGTTTAGTTGCACAGCAGTAGTCTTACATCAATCCGTGGCACAGGCGTGATTTGGGACTCGTAATACCGGGATGTTGATGTCCTCAAACTGATCATAAAGATTCTAGAGAATGCACAGAAGACCTCAGTAGTTTTGAATTCACATTATAAAATGATGTTTTAAACATTTGACAGAATCTAATCACCGTCCATAGATGAGTTTCAAGTTGATGAATTTCCTGTTCTTTCACGTGTCAAGATAACTTATATTCTACATATATATATATATATATATATATATATATATATATATATATATATATATATATATATATGCTAAAGTATTCCTTTAACTCTGTTAAAGTCTAATCTTTCAGCTCAGTCGAATTGTTCCCAGTCAATAGTAAAGTCCATGTGAATAAAATAGGGATGAATGAGTGAGTGATGTACTAAATAATTAATAACATGATGAGATGACATATCTAGAACAATAAAAAGCATGAATATAAATAATTCTGCAATGTTTCTTGTTTTATTTTCATTGCAGATTAAAATATAAAAGGAGAAGTCATAACCCATAGCTATAAACCCCTGAGGCCCTTCCTGCTCACTGTACATCCTGGTATCTGATGAGGACAGGGTAAGTTGTTCCTATGTGCTTCTGGTTGTAGTGATGGCACACAATCTCCACGTCGTAAAGACTGAAAGACACTTTGACGCGCTCGTTAGGAGAGGTGATGAAACACAGGGTGTACAGGGCGAACTCAAACTCCGGGCTCACACCAATGAAGATGCTCCCTTTGGGCTTGATCCCGTTCTTCCAGCTAAACTGAAGAGCTAAGAGGTGCTTGTTCTCGTCAGGCTGTGGAGCACATTGGATACGAAACATTAGAGTGTTAATCACTGTACAGAACCACTGCATCAACATTCACTTTTTTTATTGATTAAATTAGTACAACACAACTCACGCAAGAAATAAAACACAAACATTATCCACAACACGGTGGTGTGATCCATTACCACTCTGAATTGATTACTTTCCTCTAACAGCACTTCCTGAAGTGTTTTATTCCTCTTATTCCACAGCAACTTGCCCGCGAGTACAATCTTAAATTCATTAATGAACTCCACGTCGCACATTTTAACTGTTTATATCCACATTTAATGTTGTGGAACATCGGTGAAATCATCTAGTTCCACTTCTCACGTTATAGCAGCTACAAACATTCGTTCTCTCACCAGTCTACTCTTTTTCTCCCTCTTGAAGTTAATAAGGCAAAAAAATGCGGCTTGTCGTGTTACCGAGAAACTGCACGGGAGCGTAAACTCCTCTGTCCTGAAGAGTCGGAAAACTTCAAGTTACAAAGCGCTGACATTGGAGACTCCTTCCATAAATAAACGTCTCCTAACAGAAAACGTCATGATATATATGAGTGATTTACAGTGTTCTTTATTAAACACAACACGTCCCTGTGAATGAACTGTTATTACAAACAATAAGGATATTAGAACGAGTGCATTAATATAAATCTGTGATTGGACTTACAGTCGATATTACTGTCAGAGCTGCTGTTAGAGAAAATTAATCAACACCTCCTGACCAATCAAACCGATTTTAAACAGATTCCGTATACTTACTTTAGTTTCTTTTAGCATATGATTAAGGGAAGTGCTTTTAGATGTATTATTCCATCAAACACTCTTTACAATATCGGAAACGTACTTCTGGGGAATTCGCTTCCACGCTGTAGCCTTTGTAGTCGATGTGGCCGAGCTTCTCCTGCAGGTACAACTGAATCCAGTTGTGGAACCCGATAACAGTATGTCCACCTCTAGTTTCACCTACGAAGACATGCTCGAACCCTGACGAGTCTGGTCTTGGAGAGAAAGGAATAAATAGGAAGAAAGAAATACACTTTAATTACAGTAGATCCTATTTCTGGAGTTCTCAGACTGCAGTTCCACAGAACTACACAGTGAATGTAAAGGTATTGCTCAGTACTTGCTGGATCCTCTCCTGGCGTACAGCTCGAACCAGATGCGGTGCAGCTGCTCTTTAAACGCTGAAGTGTCGAGTGGAGAGAGATTCTTCTCTACAAGATACTTATGGACAATCTGCGGAAAAATAACAAAACAAGTCGCGGATTTTGAGGTTAGAAAACAAAGGTCGTGTTTGCTGTAGTCCAGATCTGAGTAAGACTATTACATGGCTATAACCAATATAACGTTTCTACACCACATTTCTGTCAACACAATCAGTGAATTGTTGATTGAATTTTATTAATAAGATATGAACTATGGACCAGAGAGCTACGGTACTGACAGGAAAGCAGATAATCTGAGGAGTGAAGGATATTTGAATTATATTTCAAAGCATATTTAATTCATATGGCTCTGCTTAAAGATTTCTAAAACAGCCGACTTTTTAAACATTAATCATACAGTAGCACATCAAAATCCAAGAAAACTATACATTTGTACATTTTTTTTGTTTTATGCAGTTTCCCTAAACAAATATTTTCCTGCTTGCATTTGTGCTGATTTCAATTCTTCATACAGCGATGCACTGGAAACCAAGATGTGTTTCAGAGCTGTAATTCTTTCATTCCTTTCATACCTTTCCATCCCTGTAACGTTTTACTTGTGCTTTTCCTTTAACGGTTGAATGATGAACTAGTTTTCTGCTTCAGTCAGTAACGTTAGCTCAGGTGTTACCTTCATTACAGGAGTCTTCATTATGGAGTCCAGAAACCTGTGATTCTCCACCTCCTCCTCCGGGGTCACGACCTCTGGTACACCAGTATCACTCTCATAATTATCAAGAAGTGAAATAAAAGCTGAAAAACAGCAGCAAGATCTGAATATCTGAACAAAACCCTATTACTATTAATAAAACTATTACTATTAGGAAACTTCCCCTTTAGTCTAGGTGTTATTATTCACTTTTTCCAATTTCTTACCCAAGAACGTTTCTTTTTTAAAAATGCTTTCATCCACATACGTGAACAAAGGAGATCCAGCTGCTTCCTGCCCATCGTTGAGGTTTGACAGATTAGCTGCTTTACTCTGCAGGAGACAAAGCCACGATGATGGAATTTATACCTGTCATTTATTCCGCATTTATTTCAGTCTCCATGGTTAACAGGAAATTAGGTACTGAAGCTTGTGACACACATCCTGTTTTGCTTCATTCATTTACATTCACACAGTCTAGAACTGGTTTCCTTCAGCGATGTTCTCTAGAATGATAAGGTTTAGGTCTAACTTCTGTTTCTGCTTTCATTTTTCACCAGAATAAATGCATGTAATGTTTTGACGTACTGATTCACTTCTCACTGATTCACTTCTCACTGATTCACTTCTCAAAGATTCACTTCTCATTAATTCACTTCGTACTAATTCACTTCTCACTGATTCACTTCTCACTGATTCACTTCTCACTGATTCACATCTGACTGATTCACTTCTTACTGATTCAATTCTTCCTGATACACTTCTCACTGATTCACTTCTCACTGATTTACTTCTTACTGATTCACGTCTTACTGATTCACGTACTGATTCAGTTCTCACTGATTCAGGTTGCTGATGTGGTAAACTGGAAAATGTTCATAACAAACATACACTGTATTTGAAATTGCATTTCCCTCGAGTGTGCATAATTTTTAAAATTTTTTTACATAATTCAAATTCATTTGTGAAACACGTATTTGCATTTTTGTGCACAGAAATGTACAATGACTAAAGAATGAAAATTAGAGTTCAAATATAAACACAACAAGACATTCCATTACTGGGTCTGATTCCGTAATATTGGAAAACACAACTGCACTTTCTCATCCCGATGCTCCAAAATAATAATAATAATAATAATAATAATAATAACAACAGCAACAACAACAACAGCTATTATTATTATTATTATTATTATTATTATTATTATTATTATCTTGTATTAAGACAAAAATAAAATTTGCAATCCTATTTACATTTTCTGGTCCATTAACATTTGAATTTGAATAAAATCTGACAAATGTAAGTCTTATGACTTTCACTTTATATACAGGATGATCGTATATGACATTAAGTATTATGGAAGCACTGGATAATGTATTACAATATTAATACAATACATTTTTAAAAGTCCTCAGATATCCTGTACGTGGAATGAACTTTATTTATGACATAATGTATACTGTTATATAAGAAATAACACACTCCAGAGCATGCATTTTAACAGTTTATAGTTAGATTTAATGTTCTGGAACGTCTGAGAGATGAGTTATTTCCTGTTCTTACATTACTTACTTACATTATAGCAGCTATAAACATTCTCTCTCTCTCTCGCTCGCTCTCACTCTCTCTCTCTCTCAAAAAACCCCACAGCGTTTTATTTTACAGAGAAACCAGAAAGCGTGAATTTCTCTGTCCTGAGCACTTTCCCGTTAAATAAACATCTCCTAACAAAAAAGTTTTTACCTGTATATGAGCTGTTATTATAGAAACGATAGAACAAGCGCATTAATATAAGAAAGTTGTTCATCTTACAGCCAGAACTGTAACTGTACCGTCCAAGCCGTGCTGTTGTACAGAAATAATTCACACCTTCTGACCAATCAGATTTGAGAATTTAGCTACACTGTAGTATAAAGCATAATATATCATACAGCTATTTCTGCTCTGTGTCAGATCATCTCATTTCTTACCTCCAGTTAGGACTATCTGGCGTCTGTGAGAGCTGGATGAGCGATTAGACGATAGCACTAACAAGAACTGTTGTTATTTTCTTCTATATATACCTGCAGAGAAACGATGGGCACGTCCGTCGCTAAACAGGCCACAGTTAAATGATCTCAGTGTCAGTAAATATAAAATCAGGTGAATAAACAGGAAAACTAGCAGATTCTACAACGCATATAAGGTCTACAGGTAAAGCAGTATTTTCACCTCGTCTCTATCCACCTCATGATATATATAAACAATGACCTCTGACAAGAAGAGAAGAACAGAAACGTCCTGATCACGGGGCTGTGAGGGCCTTCACGGGGGTTTCTGTGAATAGTACTTTTGTAGAATACGTTCATGAATTCTTCAAAGTGGGACGATTTCTCCCGTGTTGGAAAGAAGGATGAAACGTTCTCTCATTGAACCCTTGACTGTTAAAGTTTTTCTGAAATAACAGTTATAGACATGAATGTATGTTTACATATTTTATCTGTTTATGGACAGAAACCAGCAGCTGCCCTAAGACGTCCATTATTATAACGTTTCAAGTAAACTTTTCTTTTCTATATCTGTCAGTACATAATAATTAAACACACATACACTAGAGATAAAACACAGACGTTCTCTTTTAACTTCAGGCTGCAGTCTTGGGGAGATTGTTATTATTATTATTATTATTACTTGCAGAGATATGCGGTAGTCTGTCCCAGGTCTCAGGCGATTGATATCGTTGTCCCACACTTCCTGCACTACAGCTCTCAGGTCTGGGTCATGTTCAGTCATGGTGTATCCAAACAGGGCTGTGTACACATAGGCTCAGGTTCACTTACTTCATCACGACAGATTTTAGGTCAACTTTAGAAACATTTGCATTGAAATTCACATCAACAGTCTAGAGAAACTAAACCCACCTCGACACACAGTTTAGACCGGCTGTAAATCCCACAGTGATCGGTGTGTGTTCAGTACCGTTCTGAGTGTGTAGCGTGGACAGAAGGGGATGTATATCATACTACAACACGAGGCAGAGAGAGAGAGAGAGAGAGAGAGAGAGAGAGAGAGAGAGAGAGAGAGAGAGAAAGAAACTCATTGGAGGGAGGGAGCACATGTCAGCAACTCTTGCCAAAAGGATTAGAAGCGGCTTGTGGTGTTTTTGAATGTTCCACTACAATGAGGACTGAGGGTCTTTGTACCCATTTTTGTTTGTGTGTATTGTGTATTAAATTTTAGCGAATTATTTCTTTACCAAGTCCCCGAGAACAGCCTCAAAAGCTTGCCGAGGTTTGAGAAAGCACGGGTGTGCGAACCTGAGGGTGACTAACCTGATGATTGTCATAATTATAAAATAAAGCAGACATCACTGTATAACTGTAAAGGTTTCTAAGCAATAAATAGTGGATTGGCTCTTTATTATGTAATTTTTTCACACATCTCTTTAGAACCTGTGAATGCTGGAAAAACAGCTCGTCCCACAGGCCAGTCCACTGCTTTAGAGAAAAAATATTCCTTATTCATTTTAATGACCGGCTGAACTTCTGTATGAAGTCCATCAAGTATGAAAATTAGCAGAATAAAACAAGTCCTTTAATTAAATATAAATAATTTTACAAGAACCTCTGTCCCTTCGTTCCAGGTCATCAGTTAGTGTTAGCTATTTTAAGTTGCGGATAAGTGCTTCCAGGGTCAAAGTTCAGCAGAATGACGGCCATTTTAACCAGCAGCAGGTGGGTTTCCCTCCACACAAAGTTATTCATTTACGTGTAAATTCTATGTAATGTAAATGTAAATTTAGATATGTAAGTAGAGATACACCTTTAAATCTTCCTGTGAAGTAATTTTTTTAAGTAAAAGGGGTTAAAAATGATTGAATAGAAGTTTATTGATGCTGCGTCTTTAACGATGTGCGCTTTGAGACGCCATCTTAGAAAAATGCATCTTTAATCATACATCTTCAATATTGTTTAATGTGGTGCCATTACTTTAAGTCACTGGTGCTACTGTCGCTGGTGTAAAGGCCTGTGCTTCTTTGGTGGTGTTGAGCGAGTTAAACCGTGATAAAATCGCTGATCAGTGATTCGTGCAATTAATCTTGTGTGTATTAAATGTAAATAAAAGGCAGGGTTCATGTGTGTTTATTGTGTCAAGCTGTGTACATGATTACATCTATATACATGTATTCATGTTTTCAATAAACCTTGATCAAAGAAAAAAGAACAGACTTAATAAGAAAACAATTACTTCCATAATAGCACATTTATGCTAATATTGTAATAATAGTCTTCACTGTGACAGTCAAAGCCTCTACCGTGTAAACAGAACATGAACAGAATAAACTCCTTTAGTGTTCTTCCATATTACTCGACTCGGAACACAACGAACATTAACAGAGAGAAGTGTGAAGAATGTTTTTGTGAAGAACGGTTTGCGCTCGTGAAATTACAGGAAGGCCTCCGACGGCTTCTTTTCAAACAAATAACGAGCTCCATTTTGCTCGTTAGCGTTCCTGAATCCCCTTCACCGAGCTGATCACTCATCAGATTCTGAAACGACTGCAAAAATAAATTAAATAAAACATGGCTGTAAAGTGATGGGATGCACAGAGCAGGTAGCAGGTATTAGTGCACTGGTACATTCGTGCAGCTCCAGTTGGTGGGACGCAACTCATTTTCATTCGTCTTCATCACTCCACAACTCATCTTCTGCTTCTACACCCTGGAACAATCTAGAAAGAGAACGAAAATGTTTTATAAAGGAAGAGAAGACACCATACACCTTTAAAACAGGGTGAGGGATGGAGGTGAGGGTGGAGGAGATCAGTGTAGAGGTGGAGGTGAGGGTGGAGGAATCATACTGGTTGAAGCAGGGTATGTTGGGATTGGTGAAGTGGCTGTAGGGATTCACTTTAGACAGAGGAACCAGGCAGAGCCAGCAGAAGTTCTTGTGACAGAAGGAGCAGGTCATTTTGTTGCAGCCTTCCATCTTCTGCAGAAACGAGAGGAGAAACGTCACCTGAAATATCTTCCACCTTTCATTCAGTTTATATTCAAACATTAAGTTTTACAGAGTGATGAGATGTACAGAGCACGCAGCTGGATCCTTACACTTACATTACACCTAATCCTGTCCAGAGTTATACGGAAGTGTGGAGCGAGGATTATTCATCAGCGTGTTTAACAACACGAGCAGCACGATTAGAGTGTTTTACTTCACTCATCACTGTGACGGATCTATAACCGCTTTACTCATCACTGTGACGGATCTATAACCGCTTTACTCATCACTGTGACGGATCTATAACCGCTTTACTCATCACTGTGACGGATCTATAACCGCTTTACTCATCACTGTGACGGATCTATAACCGCTTTACTCATCACTGTGACGGATATATAACCGCTTTACTCATCACTGTGACGGATCTATAACCGCTTTACTCATCACTGTGACGGATATATAACCGCTTTACTCATCACTGTGACGGATCTATAACCGCTTTACTCATCACTGTGACGGATCTATAACCGCTTTACTCATCACTGTGACGGATCTATAACCGCTTTACTCATCACTGTGACGGATCTATAACCGCTTTACTCATCACTGTGACGGATATATAACCGCTTTACTCATCACTGTGACGGATATATAACCGCTTTACTCATCACGGATTACTCCTTAATGATATTAAAAGGCGTTTTATGAAAAAAAGAAAAGGATGTATGTCCTGTATCCTGACTGAACTTCACCGAGGTCCTGCATCTGCCTCAGGATGTCAGTGTGACGCTCGTCACGCCTCAATATTATTTTAAACTTAGAGATTAAACTCTCCAACGGAGCTGTTTGCTTACACGACTGTTCTACTGCACCAGGGGCGCATAGTGACTCAAACACACACACACACACACACACACACACACACACACACACACACGTGCTCAGAACTCACACTCTGATTCTGATAGCGAAGGTAATCAGACACTATTCTATTTCCTCAGGTCTTTAAGTGGAAGTCATTTCGTGTGTTAGTGTACCTGAACAGGTAAACAGTTTACTTTGTATCTAAAGCGACTGAACAGGTCATGGTTTTAAGATGCAGCAGTGGAGCTGACCTGAATGTGACTGCCACATTGAGGGCAATTTTTAGAGTTCTCTTCCAACCAGTCCTTGCTGAAGGACTCCTCTATAGCACGCTGGATCACCTGCTTCCCAAAACGCTGCTCCAAGAACTTTTTCTCCTCCTCAGAGCTCCCCTGGTACATCTCCTGCAGGTCATGAAGCTCCTCTATAAATAAAATAAACAAACAAACAAACAAACAAACAAACAAATAAATAAATGGACTGCTGAGAAGCATGGCTTCTGAACATATTCTTCTCAATACATTTCTCTGCTCTTATATCTGCTCATTCTTCTCAGGAGTGATTAATGAGATTAACATCTCTCAAAATAGAATTGCTAAAAAAGTTAAAACACGAAACACTAAGTTTTTAAGTCCTCATCGCACTTCATTGTTTACAGTCACACCTGTGCGCTCGCACTTTATACCGCTAGATATTAATTTGCTTGTTTATTCTGTAAGTTATTGAAGCAGTCGTACTCTTATTACGAATATATAAGTTATAATCAGTAAAAGTGACGGCTTACTGATGGTGGGTGGGCAGTGCGAGAGGCCGTGATAGGCGCGCTTGCACAACGTACAGAAGGCGTAGCGGCAGGATGGACACAGGCCCATGGTGGTGTTGGGCTCCAGCATCACAGCCATGCAACAGGAAGCGCGAGGACAGTACACAACGTCCGCCATCAGGTCCAGGCTGTACTGCAGCAACAAGCGATCGTAGCGCGCAAACTCGTCCTCCCCAACCAGCAGTTTCACCTGTGAATGACGCATGAGCACGTCACGCTCGGACACCTTAACGTCCCGATGGCATCATTCAAATCTCACTTCACTTTATTACACTTTTAGACAATATGGACCCCGTAACCACACTCGCAGCAAAATAAATACAATCAAGTGCCATTCTGCTCGCACTTTTCAAGTTTTGTGGCTTTTAGTCTTGTATGTTGGCCTTAAGGTTATCTATATGCTCGTGCACTCCAAAACAATCTCTCTCTAGCGCACATATGGCTCGACCGCTGTGATGACATCATTCTGCACTTCAGCTTCTCGTCAGATTTTCTGTCCAATCAAATGCTTTCTGTGTCCCGCCCCCAACTTTATATAAATCACGTTGCCGTTGCTGAGCGAGAGAAATTATATCAGCACACATGGGTCATAAATGTGTTATTATTATTATTATTATTATTATTATTAATATAATTCCTGGTTCAGTGGAAGTTAAGTCAACACATCGAAGGCGCTTCACAGGGACTTTAAACATGTTTAATGTTTTTGGATTTCTTTCTATCAGAATTAATTTCACAATTGAAATACTGTTCTAATTGAATATTTTTAGATTTACATATTTGAAGGCAAATCGAATGTTTTTATTTTTATTTAAACTTATTGTATAAATGAATCTTTTTGCTTGATGTTGAAAAAGGATCAGAATAAATCCGTGCTTTATGTTTGGGTTTAAATTGTCTAATTCTTTATAAAAACTGTGTTTGTTTTAAAGGCTGGTGTTCGTGAAATCGCTTTACATAGTGAACAGGAAGCGTTTAGGGATTTCAGCGCTGCGAGGCTGGGAGAAGACAAACTGCAGATTTTGTGTGAATCTCTGATGGCGTACGAAACAGAAAATCAAACTACATATCAGAGAAAAGAAAACAATAATTAGTGTATATAACGTTTATGTCAGTCTAATGTTATAGGCATTTTATTATTTAAATATGTCACCTGATTTTCAGTCATCCAGGTGATTTAAATAATTTATTTTCTTAATATATTTATATTCGCTAAATGAGCTTGAAACGATGCTCCAGATACGCACAGGTATAAGAGGATACCTGGGAAGGCGTGGCTACAGAAGTACACTTCGGCTCGGGGCATGTAAGGCACTGGACTTTGCCGTCTCGGATCTGGATCTGGAAGTACTCCGTGACGCAGGCCTTGCAGTAAACGTGCTGACACTCTTTAAAGAGCACACAGCTGGAGCCCAGCTTCTCAGAGAAGCAGATCCAGCAGCAGAAGACCTTACTGTCGAAAACCTTCTGCCGCCGGGCTTCGTCGAAGTCCAGAAGCTGACGCAGCAGGTCGGCGTGCGGCTCGGCCTCCAGAACCGCGCGAGGGTCCAGCTCTGATGGCTTCTTCTTCTCCTTACCTGCATTTTCGACTCGCTTGGCGGCTCCGTCGGTTCTGCAGCATTCCAGCGGAGAATGTTTGCTGCTGCTGATACTGTGGATATCCAGAGGAGACTGCAGACCCAGGAAGTCCAAAGCCTCCTCCTTGAGGAACTGGATCCAGGTGAAGAGCACCACGCTTCCCTGATTCTCCTGCCACAGGTTGTCCAGACATTTACACAGAGACGTCAGCTGATAAATGGAGAAGGTGGAGAGAAGGGAAGGTGGAGGGAGAATGAAACACTTTATAATTATTAAACTTTTCTTATGCCCCTCCCAGCCAGTTTTATTCCCTTCACTCCCAGCCATGCTACTAACACACGTACACTCCAAACACAGTATGTGCTTTTTTTGTTGTTATATTAAACACCTGAATTTTAACACCTGTATACCTTTCTTTCAAAAACGATGGAATCCTGTTTGAGAAATATAATTGTGTTTCCATAACTGATCAATTAAAGTCTCGTTCAATAAACCAAACAGTTTTAACATGTTTTGCTGTGGCCGTGATGAAGAATGTACCAAGTGAGAATCTAAAAACAATTCCTGCACATAACAGCACGGCACCGAGCTCTCTGAGCCGTACTCACAACAATCTGTTCCTCACCTGGAGTCTGGAGAGCCATTTGGAGCTGAGCGTAAACACCGGCGCTGATGAGGAAGGATAATCGACAGGAAGCTCGAAACTCAGGAGCAGAGGAGGCAGAAACGATACGTCGTACTCCACGCATTTCTCCCCTGTCCAGGCAAAAGGCACACAAGCGCAGGTGAGAAGCGGGAGGAGAAATCAGAGTCTGGTTTAAACACTAGACTGAATCTAACATCGCCTCACCTCTGACCTGCAACCTGAAGTCGGGGGGCAGCTTGAGGCACAGATGGATTTCTCCTTCCCGGCCTGATTCGGCTTGGCGAAACTCTTCTTCATCATAAATACTCGCTAGAGCCAACAGCTCATCATCCTGTGCTTCCTGATCCTCAGACATTGGAACATTCCTGATGGAACAGAAGACCGGATATTCGTTTAAATATCACACACATTGAGCCACACCACACGGACTCGAATTTAACTCTGAACACGAAGATAAATAGAAGTATAACAGAAGTATCTAAACGTTGTGCAAGAATTACGACAATACTAAACCGGGCGTGTCCGATCTTATCCGCTGACGGCCTGCGTGGATGCGAGTATTCGTTCCAGACAATCAGGAGCCACAGCTGCTAATCGACGGCTGTTTCTCAATTCTAATAATACAAAGAACGGACCTGTGTTCTGGTGAAGACCGGACATGCCAGGTGACCTTGAAGAACGAACTCAGAAGGACATGAGGACACAGAACGCATCTTTGTGAGAATTGAGATGTGAGCTTCCTGTTGCGTAATGGACATCCCAGAACATTTCTAGTAGTGCGACAGGACCGTCGTCTCTTCAGTGCTCTGTGTTTCAGCTGGTTAATAGATTTACTGTAAACTGGCTGATTTAAACACGTATAAATGTTTAATTAACTTTAACTAATGAGTTTACTGTTACCTCAGAATGGAAGCTAGTGTAATTTAATTAAAATACTTCTGAGGGATAAATCTGACTTTTCAACTACCTCATATATATCTCAATATAAATCGTATATAAAAATCATCCTTTTTAGATTACTGTCATTAAAAAGATGTTAGTTATGGATCAGGTTTCAGTCATCCGCTATTGTTTTGCCGCAATGACTTCTGGGACTTCAAGCGGGTTCGGTGCGCTCAGGTCTGCATCCGATGCATCCTCTGTTTCAAGAACACATCCGGGTAATTTCATGCGTCCTGGGGACTATAGTCTAGTAGTACTTGTATTGGAATTGAACTTCGGTGGTAGATGAGGACGTAGAACGAGTTCACAAGGATGCAAGATCGCAGATCGAGAAACGGCCAATTAAAGGCGAAGATCAACTGATATGTATAGTAGTGGTTCAGCTTCAGAGCGCTCTCATTATTCTATCCTGCTTTATTCTCTCCTGTATTAACCATCTTTCTGTAATAAACCTTTTTACCTTCGGAGGACGAGTCTGCGAGTGTTGTCTAATTGCCACATCAGAGCGTAAAAATAAAGACCATCACTGACTAATTTTGGAGTGTTATTTCAAGTGTTTTTTGATTCATTTTGGACGTCCCTATTTTTATTTATTTGGATCATTACTTTTTGGTTCAGTTTGTATATCTTTTGCTTACTTTAATATTTTTTTTAAATATTTATTTAATTTAAAAGACATTTTCATGGTACAGTTAGTACTGTTTATTTTTGTAATAAAGTTCAGCAATATTTTACCTGGAATGTTATGATGTCGTTCAAAAACTATCGGTTGATTAATCGGCAGGTACTGCTCAATTTAGTTATCGATATCGGTAAAAAAGTTATCGGTATCGATCAACTAATATTAACATGAAAGGAAAATATTAAACAACTTGCTTTCTCAAACAGGATCACATCATAACCTGCTCTTCTACCCATAACCCAACTGTTCTTACACTGTTCATGTTGGAAATTTAATAAAACTAGTCATTTTACGCCACATATTATGCTACGTTTGATGGTGGAGAAGAATTTGGGCGAGCATGCAGACAAGCAGTCCTAACTTTAGGAAACCACATCTTCAGACTCTCTCGCTCATGCACTCTCTCTTTCTCTCTCTTTCTCTCTTGTTCTCTCACGTCCCCATTCTAACGATCTGTCCTGTATTATTAAACTCTGACTGTAGGGCAGATTTATAAGATTTACTTTGTACAACAATTAAAAGACAGTACAGTTCTTCCACGTCAAACAGAAATCTTATTTGCGATGCCGGTGTCATAAATTACACACAGCAGTGTGTTGTGTTGTGCATCATCATCATCATCATCATCATCATTTATATTGTGTATTGTCTGTAAACACTTTTGTGAACTCTATGCATGCTGTATTGAATTGTGTCCTGCGTTATAAAGTATACCTCATGTATATTGTAAACTTGTTATTGGTGTACAGTGTTAGAGTTTGTATTGTTCTGAATTACTTACACTTTTCTTTTTATTTCTTTCTGTGTTTCATTGTTGAATGAAGCCCATTAGGCACATCGCAATAAACTTTTACTTACTAAAAAGGATTTTGTGACTTTATCAAAAAAAAAAAAAAACTACTACAGTTGTTCTGATAAGATCTTATGATCATAAAATATAAATATGCAGAAGCATGATGAAATGGTGGGCGTGTAAAAGTGCAGTGCGCGTGCGCAGAATCCCAATCATGACCGGATGTCTGCGTTGTTTACTTTTGAACAGAAATGTACAGTAATCACTTCACACGTCACACACAGGTGAGATCTCAAACTGGAAGCGTCTCACATTACAACTTATCTGCCTTCATCTATTTAACTGGCATCAAATTCAAACTACTGAATTTTCAAAGCAATCTCTAGACTATCTCTAATCTCTAACCCCTCTAACCCTAACCCTAGTTAACTAGTTATCGAAGCTAATAGCTAGCCAACCTGAGCTGTTGCTAGAGGAGCTTAGCTGTTGCTAGCAAACATAACTAGCTGTCACATAGCACCCCTACCAACTGCTTAAAAACAACACTTCCGTTCCGGCATAAGTTAACAAATAAACAATATTAACTGGGTAAATTAATGACTAACTTACCTACAGAGTAGAACGATAAATAAATAAAACCAGAAGCAGAAGAACTACTTCATGTTATCATGCATTGTCGCCCAGATTCTGACAAAGGTCGATCCCGCCCCTGCAGCGCGCGGATTGGCTGGCTTGTCCAATCACATCTCCTGTTGCTGTTGATCGACGCAGCTGAGTCAGTGGGTTGGGGGGGGGGGGGGGGGGGGTGTGTGTCTTAATACCGGAAGTATCGATAGGCTAAGGTTTTTTCCCCCCCCGACCGTGTTAGTGCTGAGTCACCGCGAACTTTAGAATATTTATTGTACAATTAATTATCTTTCATGAATTCTTATGTAAAATAAAACATTTTTAATTGTAAATAATTTTTGGAAGGATTGTTTACTTCTGCGCACGAGCCACGAACGTCACACGTTACAATTAATTAGGATTAATTTTAAAATTTTTGTCTCGCCCTTACTTAATACGGAACATTATTTACAATTTTGTATTCTCTAAAATAAATCTATTTTTCAAAATTGGCTTAATAACAAAATATTTTATTTATATATATATATATATATATATATATATATATATATATATATATATATATATATAAATAAAAATATAAATATATATATATATATATATATATATATATATATATATAAATATATATATATATATAAATATAAATATATATATATATCTATATTAGAGAGAATAAATCTGGAATGTGGAGATATTCAGCAACATATGGGTGTTATGGTCAGGTGGCCACAAACTTTTGACCATACAGTGTGTATGTTTTTATTAAGAGTTTCAAAATAATTGAAATACTACTAAAAGATCATTTTCTGTGGTAATTGATCTTGTTCCTAATAGAGCATCTAATTTTCACAAGGATCCCCAGATGTAATCTTTTTTGTTGTTGATGTTATTTATTAATCTTTACTTCACTAATAAGCACTTTTAGGACAATGAATAAGGAAAGTCTAAAAACTGTCAAGTTTACACTGCTTTACGAATGTCAGGAATAGTCACGAACCAGTGAGTAAAGCTAAATATACTTCATTTTGTATTTATTACATATTTATTAACGTCTGCTCTACACAGTCACCACTACGCTCTACACATTTACTCAGCTGCTGCATCGTGTTTTAACAGATTTTGTCCAACATGTTCCTTTCACTTCCTGACTTTTTGGACATCATGTAGATTGAATCGCTGTCATCCATGTTTAGTTTTGTTTTAATGCATCATGTGTTGTCAAGGAGTACGGCATTGAAAATAAATAATTAAATAAATAAAGTAATAATTATTTTTGTCTCTAAACCAGGCTGATGTTAAGAGGAATTTATTATTTATATCCGATAACAATTACTGCTGTGTGCATGCTGCACTACGTTGTTTTTTCTGCCCCTTACTGTAACAACTGCATTACTTTGTTATGAACTCTTCTCCATAGTTTCCTAGATGCACAGCAATATATAATTTTTGTCATGTCACTTTCATTTGCATTCTCACCAGCATTACACTTTACCCCACACATCAGCTGCCTCACTCGACCAGTTACGTCAGAATTACTGAATCAGGGAAAAAATAATCCTTACAAGTCCTTTATTACATCTCAGCAAAACGGAAAGCATAAATATTCTGCAAACCAAATCATTATATACAACCTTTTTGCTTTTCCTCTGAAAGAACATGAAGGGATGATGAGATCGTAGCACCTTGTACAGGGTTTGCAGAAGATTTTACGTCCAAATGAATCACATTTCAAACAGCTTCTGTATCAGTGTACCAAAAATGAATTTGATTCTTGTTGACTGGAAAAGTTGGTCTCGACTATTCGTACTGGGCGTTAAACACTCCATAAAAAAAAAAAACCTCCTGGGAACCCAAGAAAGCAACCATACACACAGAAAGCTCAGCCATGAAGTGATGCATCAGTGAAACGGTGAAATACGGCGAACAGGAACAGTTCTGCTTCAACATACAGCGGGCCTTTCTACATCACTGATATTTTTTATTTATTTTTTAAGTTCCTTTTCAGTGCTTATATACTTCATTGTGATTCGCAGATGTGAAAGAAGTCAAGTGACATGACAAATTTTAAACAAACAATGCAAAACTAAAAGTAAAAGATAATTCTCAAAAATAAAAATCCCATCAAGTTAAAACGTGTGCAGTTTCTCAGTTTGACATCTTCCTCACCACCTGTGTAACTCAAACACCCCAATAATAAGCATGAACATGTTAAACTGACACAGAACCCAAATCCCCATCTTCAATCTCAGCTTTCTTTAATGTGAAAAAGACCAACAAATGTGAAACCTTACTTTATACAGCAAAACAAAAAAAAGAAAGAAAAGGAAGCCATACACGACGGGTTCAGGAAGGATTCACGCTGCCTTCTGAAAGCAAAACTAACGGAAGCTAGCTTGTTTCAGTGATGAACTGGAAGCGAGCCGAGAGAACACTGGAGTGGATGAAGAGTTAATCGATGTCCATTTCCGGCAGCTTGGCCTCTGTAGATTCTGGAGCCGGTTGGTCTTTGTTAGGGCTGCTGGTCCGGGCCTCTGAGCCCTCCTGTCCGTTAACCGGGCCGTTCTGTTCGGGCGTCTTTTCCTCCTTCGGTGGTTCAACTTTGGGTTTGGGTTTTGAGATGATGGGGTTGCAGGTGGAGGACAGCTCCTGAAGACAACATTCGATATTTAGAAAAACATAGCACAAGTACATTCAAGTCTCCATGAAATAGCTTCCCTTGATGCATTTCCTTCTGAAACAGGAAGTCAGAGTGACGTGACGTTAAAGTGTTCGACTGAATTACGCGACAGCTGTAACAATATAAGATAAGCCACACCCCCGGCCAATCGTAACAAATTTGACTATAATGTTAGCTAAATAGAGAGAACGGTAAAGAGATCAGCGAGGGCCTTTTACCGATTCCTACTGAAGGAGAATCCCTGACACTGTACAGACTGAAAACTCCTCTCTCTTCACAAACTCCCACCATTTTTTCCTCAAACCGAACAATGGATGGAAAAGGGAGGAGTGTGCAGGAAGACGCTCAGACAAAAAACACAACAAACCATGTTTCTGCTAATGAGCTGCTACTATAGTGCAAGACTTCGGTGGGCTGGGCATATAAGGGTCTTGACAGCATCTCGAAATTTGGAACTATAAAATTAAATTGAGAATTAAATAAAATTAAACTCTCCAAAACTGTTTTCTTTATATTTTCATTTCAGATACAGTGCCTGGAACATTAAGGGACCAGGGACCGAAAAAGCTCTGAAACACTGATTTTGATTACAGGTGAACTTTTACAGTATAAAACATTGTTTTTTTTGTTTGTTTGTTTTTAAATGTAAACATTATCAGTACCTTGGTTTTGGCTTGAATCTCGCTGGCTTTAATAACAGCATCTAGCGTCAGACTCTGTTTGCTCTGTTCATTCATTTTGCTGTTCATCCAGTTCATGGCCTCGTTCACCTGCTTGTCCACCTTCATCACCTCCAACTCGTCCAGGTGATCATACTGCTCGTCCTGAAAATGAAAATGCACAAATAACGCTTTGTAATGTCTTAGAAAACACTTTCTCTGAAGATCCTTCATATCAGAGGTATGCAGACTTTCCCACATGAATTCCACTTCGTTTTTTTTATTTTTTTTTTTATTTAAAAACACCTGCTGCAGATGTCTATATTGGCTGATTTAAACACTAATTAAACTGAAAGGCTTTCGGTGAGAAATTACTCGGTCTATAATTACACACATGGCCATTGTAGAAAGTGTTTTGCACTAGAAACTAAGAAATGCTTGCTAAACAAGTACGTACCTTTGCTTTGTACGCTTCTAAAATCTTCATGTACTTTTGGATTTGCTTCCCGAGCTCGTCGAAGGCTTTTGGTCTCTCTTCTGCCTCCATCGCTCGCTCCTGGATGGGCTGTCCGAGTTTCTACGTGGGGGGAACGACACACCCAGATTTGTTTATTTCTGGTATCGAAATAACAGTTTGTAATTGAATCCAGGTGAAAACACTTGTATTTACCTTCAGTTCTGCCAGTTTATCAATGTACACCTGCTTTTGTTGGTCTTCTCCTTCTTCATACAGCCAGTTTTCTGTGTCTTCAAGTTTTAGACTGAAAGCATCTCGATCCTGAACGAATACATCAGCACAAGTTACTACCACACGTAAGACGTTATAAACTATAACACAGCATTATTAACTAATTATAAGTAATGACTTACTTCCTCACTGACAAACTTCTCCAGCACTCCATGCAGTTTGTCCCTCATCTCATACACGTACTCCTCGACACCGTTCTTAGCGTCGTTCCTCTCTTTCTCCAGTTTGTCCTGCATGATCATCTTCCCCTGATAACACAAACAACAACAAATGTAAAGATAGCACTTAGCACACCCCGCCTCAAAGTGTTTGTGGATTAACTTGCATTACCTCATTCTCCACAAACAGATTGAGCAGCTCGTTAGTGAGCTGCCAGTGCAGGCTGTTCTCAATCGGCAGGTCTACAGTCTTTGTCTTCACTTTGGGTTTCTTGGCTTGTGGAGGCTGGTTGTTCTTCTTTTCCTGCTTGTTTTCCTCAGTCTAAAAAAAAAGGGGTGGGGGGGGTGGAGATACATGTTAAAGTGTAAAACAAAACTACATTTCAATATCACTACAAAGTCTTTTCCTCTACAAACCAAATGAACTCATGGTAGACATGTTATTAAGTGCGCTATTGATCTACTCATTAAGGCTTTAAAAATCCAGAGAAAATGGCTAATGCTCATTTCAACAACAGATTTCTTCTTCTTTTTTTTTTTTTTAATTTGCCAAATATTTTCTAGAGCTGCTACTGAACATACAGAAGTAAAGAAGGTGGACACTGTTCGTTTACTCGGACTATACGATCACAAATCCCCCTCAGCACAAAGCAGTTCCCAGAGTACTGAGTGCTACACGGACTTTTATTTGGACAGGTGCTGTTGGTTTTGCTTCCTGGTGCTTGTCATTGGTTATTCGGTCACATGCTCTGAGGCAGGTGGGTGGAGACAGAACCAGGAAGTAAAACTAATAGCACCTGTCCAAATAAAAGTCCATGTAGCGTTTGGTACATTGGGGAACGCTGCACAGTAAGCAGAAGGAGATTTATGACAGTGTTTGAGTCCATCGTTGTATGTTAGACCCTTTTTAGTTACCTCCATGTCCTCAGTGTCTGATTTCTTATCTACGTTCTCTTTCGGCCCATCGCTCTGGTTTTTCTGCTCCTCTTGGTCCACCTGCATCTTGTTCTTTACAAACCCCATCAAAAAAAGAAAGAAAAAGAACGATAAGTTACATGAATAATGAAGTTATGCAACTTCTAAAGAGATGAAGTACAATAATTAATCAGAACAGAACATGCTCCACGCTGGCATGGTAGCAGCAGACAGGACAGCCATGCTTTATTTGCTAAGCTGTGTTTAGACATGCCACGGTTCTTCTTCTTGTTTAGCAGAGCGCATATTTCTGTGGTGAGTCGTCCAGGCTCCGATAAAAAAATATAAATCTTAAGTCAATGGGAGGGCATCACCTCTTCCTCTTTTGCAGCAGTCTCCGTCTCCATGGGCTCTTCTCCCTCTCCAGCTTTTAGCACTTCAACCAGGGAGGCACTGGACACGCTGAACATGCCATGCACGTTGACACGCACCTTCACCTTCACTTTAGAACACTCGCCTGATGCCTGGGGCAACACCTTCTGGACAGTGAACTGACCTGAAGACAGGGAAAGGATTTAGTGGGGTTTTATTTAACTATTAGTTGGACTGCGTTATGAAGAGCGCTGTGGTGTTATGTCACTTCATTTGCACTAAAATTTGAAGAGCAATGTTGTATTAAAGACCTGTTATTTAATTAACACTAGTTAAGAGTTCTGTAGTAGTGTTAGTTGATGCTGCAACTAGATAGATGACGCGATTGCAACGATTAAAATAACCGTCAGCAGCCAGTTGTTGTTCTCAGGATGGTTTGAATAGAACAGGCTGAACTTTTATAACTGTAACCTATCTGCATGCAAAAGTTTTATAGGGAGAGAATCTGATCTGGGATTTAGCACAAACTGTCATTTGTGTGAATTCAGACAAAATAAAGAAAGACGTTCGAGGACGATCGTACCAATGTTAGGATCGGGATATGGCAGCTCCTTCGGATTGTTGTAGTAGGCCTCCAGGGAGAAAGGCTCCTTGCGGTAGAAGGTTAACACTTTAGAGAAAGGTGACGGATGGTTTTTAGGGAATACCTCACAATCACTGCAGGGAAAAAGAAGAGAGTAAAATCAGTCCACGCATTTAATTTACACTACGTTATTTTCTAAGAACTAGACCCATCGATAAAAACGAATAATGTATAAACGACAAGTTTAACAACCTTAAGCCTTCCTCGGCTGCTGAATTCCATTTCAGAGAGATGGGATACGGAACCACGTCTGTGATGGAAAACTCTCGCACTTTGAAGGCAGGAGACAGGATTGCACACTGAGCGGGAGAAAGAAACGTTAGAGTGTGCTTACTTCATCACCAAGAAAACACTGGAGGTTGCTAATACTAAACCAGAACCGGCCACACATCCATCATCCCAAGGGGTGTTGATTAAACCACAAGAAGAAGAACAGGAACAGAACGATTAGATTCACTATGAATTCACCAGTCATGCATAAAGAAATTCCTTCAATGACAAACAGTCATCCAATTCAGGTCACTCCTTACAAATTTATAATGATAGTGACAGAATTATTCTTACTCTTCAAGATAATATAAAAATAGCAACACGTGCAGAAAGTGATGTGTTCAGTTTAAACATGCACACACGTGGGATTTTCTATACGCAAAGTTTTGACCTCCACAAAATCAATTAAATTTTGCAAATCAAAAACTATGACCTCTGATCCATTTCAGACGTGAAACACTGAAAACAAAGGTCACAAACTGTCTGCATCACATCACTCTGTACTTCTTCAAGAGGGGTGTATTTATTGTGTTTAATGACCGGAAAGTAGGAATTCTTAAATATATCTATCTATTTCTAGCCTGTAGCCCAGTAACTACTGACTAAAAACTTACATGCGTTCAGTTGGTTAGCGCAAGATAACTTGTAGAGATGTTTGTTTCTCCGCTCATGTTGCTCCTAAATCCACTTATTAGATTACTGGGTTTGATCACAATTCATCACCATCTTCTTGGGTCGGTCATAGCCTACTCAGTAAAGCAGAGTCTAAGGACATATGTGTTTTAAATAGGATAATGTTTTCTTACTTATTGTTTCATAGTTATTTTCATAGTTGTGTCTTGTAGAAATTAATCAACAATTTCAGTTGCTCCATCTTCGTGGTCTTATATTTTATATGTGATGTGTACATCACATCGCGTGTACATACGTTGATTAGCAGAAGCGTATCACACATGGAATCTGTTAGTGGAACGCACTGAGCCCGAAGTGAACAGTCAGGATACTTCATATTAAGCCTTGATTTTTATGAGGAATACCCATCTACATGTTTCACTAATTTAAGCAGCTGTGTAGTTTTTTGCCAAAAAGGGAAAGGGTTTCTGTTAGAACTGCACAATAGTGGCTTTGTTGTCGATCTACGTGTATGCTTTATGTGCTATATATTCTTTAAAATGCATTACTTTACTAGCCTGATAAATACTTCAGTTTTTAAGTTTAAAAATGGTTTTGTACACACCAGTTGTTCGTCCGTTTTTCAGTAAGAATCACGAAGCATCTGATCAAGTTCAGTGTAAGTATTGACGGCCATTCTGTATGAAGGAGGAGGTACTGTACCACGCAGGGAACAATGAGTAATGAATTATGACGAATATTTAACAGGGGACTGATGATTTGAGTTACAGACCTGCAGTGCACAGCCTCTGGCCACTGCCTCGTCTGCATTTAGCGTCGTGTTCAGCTCCTTCCCGAAGAATTTGCTGACTCGCTCTTTGATGGCGGGGATCCGAGAGGCACCGCCTATAATCTCCACTGCATAAATGTCCTCTTTCTTTAGCTCTAGAGAAGAGCAAAGGACAAAAATCAGGTGTCAGGTTCAGGATTTAAAATACACTATGAGAGCAGAGGAAGTGAGGTTTTACTCACTGGTTTGTTCGAGCACGCTGCGCAGGGGTCCCTCCACTTTAGCCAGAAGCGCCGCACACATCTCCTCAAACTCGCCTCTGGAACAACAGCATCATCGGGTTATTTTTAGCCGCAGCTTTCGCACCAAAGCGGCTGCTTACAACATGCTGCACATGCGAGGGTGAATACAAACGTAACCTAGCTCTCCTGTGGATCGGGTCAGAGTCTGATATAGCCCACATAGCTTGCTAAATTAAGGGTTGCTGGGAGACTGACCTGTTGAGTTTGCTACTAACGTCGATGTCATTCATGAAGCATTCGATGTTGAGCGGCAGGTCGGAGGAGTTGGCGCTCATGAGCTTTTTCAGCTTCTCACACTCCTGGTAGAGGCGCACCAGAGCGCGAGGCTTCGAACGAACGTCTAGTTTGTACTTCTTGGCAAACTCGTTGCAGAAATGCTGAACAAGTATCTCATCAAAGCCTTTACCACCCAGCTCGCTGTCAAATGCAGAGGCCAGGACCTGGAGGAAAATCAAGGCAAACCCTTTTAAAATCTTTACACATACATAAAAACATCAAATACACATTGACCACAACATAACACTAAAAAAATAAAGCATAGGAATGACATTTTTTGGGCTGACGACCACAAAACGGACATGACTAACTTTCTGTGAACTCAAGCTTTGTCAATTAAGTTTGTCCTTTTTAATTTATTTACCATCACAGTTGTACATACATATTCGATAAACGTTTTGGCATATTCGTTTTCTTTACTTCTCTTGTCCTGCTCAGTCAGAGTTACACAGCGCTGCTGAGGAACGAGTGTAGGTGGATGGACAGACAGAGAGATTTGTCCATTTTCGTTGCTAAACACCTACACTAGTACAGCGTGTCAGAAAATATCACGTACACTCTGGTGACTTGTCTGAATGTGACTCACAGTAGAAGTAAACGAATAAAAGGTAAAAAGGAGATCAATATGTAAATGTCTGACGTCTCCTTACCTTTAACTTCCCCTTGTTAAAGGCACAAACAGAAACCTGATAGCCAGCATGACCAACATCCACAAACACGACAGTCCTGGGTTTCTCCTCAGGGGCAGGCAGATCCTGCTTGTAAATGCCATATGCCAGGGCAACTGGAATAGAGATAATTAAGCACCATAAATAAATACGTTAACTCTAGACCACTTTCTCAGTTTACATGCTGTAATGGCCATCGCTCACCGAGACCAGCACGCTTTATTCGTTTTAGCAAGAATGGCACATATGATTCCGAGTCCATTGATTGTCCGTCCCCCCCCCCCCACCCAGTAAAATCAATCATTTTACGTTTGCTGATCCGTTAACGAAGGAAGACATACTGGCACTTGTTCCAATGTTAGAACGTCTGAGGAAAAAAATGTAAATCAGACTATGGTGAACTGCATCGACGTTAGGATAGTTTCCACAATTCATCAACACACATGGTTCTTCGTTAACATGCTTATTTCTGTAGTATGTGTGTGTTGGTTTTTATTATAAACCTGAGAAACACAAGAAGACTCAGCAACTATATCGCACTGTACATCATATGATTTTTTAAATTAATTCAAGAAAATAAAAAAAATTAAATATAGTACACCGACACGTCAGTGGACTGCGTGTGCAAGCTGCTATAGAGTAGCTCGATTTTGTCATACAAATTTAAAACAGTGGCGTTAAATTGCACCAAAGATTCAGTCACAGTATGTTTCAGGATCATTACCTGCAGTGGTCTCGTTCATGAGTCGCAGGCAGTTAAGGCCAGCAATCTGCGCAGCATCCATAACCGACCTTCTCTCTGCATCAGTGAAGAAGCTGGGAACCTGAAAGGGGGGGTTCATGTTTATAATATTCTGGGGACAGAAAAGTGATCACTTCCACCATTTCAGGGTTAAGAAGAGTAGTTGTGGAGTAATAATTTTACCAACTGTCAGAGGCAACAATGAAAACTCAGCTGGATGGTAAATTATTTTATATTTTCTTTTGTTACATGATATATAAAGTCCACATGGCAGTCATTTTCACTGTTGATCTGCAGCTCAAAGTGTGTGAATACGTCTGAGCGGGTCTGAACGCGCAGGAGAGAAGGGCAGGGCACAAATTTTGAATCATCACCATTGTTAACATTTCATATAAAGCGTTAGATTTAACACTTCATTGCTTGTACACTGTTGATAATATGTGAATAATAAATAAATAAATACATACATACAGTATCTCATCTTAACCATATACACACACGTGTGTAATGTTCGCTTAGTTCACTGATAGATTTTATTTCACATTAATGAATTCAAATCATTCTTTGTTTACTGAGACAGAAAGTGAGAGCGCACTACGAGTTCAGTCGAGAGCATGAGATGTAGGGAAGTGGGCGGGGCTGAGTGATAACTCGTACTGGCATAGTTCCTTGAGCTCAGTTTGATTGAACTCCTACACAACCTGTGTAAAGGCTGGCAGGTCTGCTAACATATTATATAATATAATAAAGTCAGGGTAAGCATGAAACACGTCTGGACATCATGTAGAAATGACCGAGTCGTTATATCGTAGAAGCCTAGCAGACAGTAAAATTGCTTACAGAAATGACGCAGTCTGCCACTGGCTTCTTGAGCGCAGCCTCAGCTGTCTCCTTCAGTTTGGTCAGAAGCATAGCGGTGACCTGCTCAATACTGAACACCTTCTCTTCCTCCATGTACATGACCTAAACACAAGGAAAGGGAAGGTCAGAAAACCTTTCAGGACATTAAAAGCATTCAAGCAAATTACTACAAAGTGTTCGTTTACCTTGATGCCGGTGGTCCCTGAGGGCATCTGAGCGAGATCGTAGACCAGGTTGGACTTTGCTGACTGGACATACGGATCAGTGAACGCCCTGCCATGGAATCGCTTAAAGCCTTGGACGGTATTCTTGCAGTTTGTGACCACCTTCATGCAAAAGAATAAAACATTAATAAAATAACGTGGTAGTCTGTTAAACGAGGAAACGCTACACAATTGTCAAGTTTTTCAAATAGTTAAAATAAATAAATAAAAAAAAAGTAATTGTCTTACCTGGCTCTTTGCGGCTGCGCCTATCGCCCGATTCCGAGGTCCAAAAGATACAAAGGCCCTGAGAAAGTTTAAATTTCACATGTTAAGCAGAATGATTGGTTAATGAATGCAGGTGAGCTTACATCAGCGTCAACATGATCCGTGTGCTCTATTTTCCCACTCTGGCTAGTGATATTACGATTACTGCTGTAATTTAATGTAATAAATTAAATATAACTTTTCGAATGTGTGACTTCTTTAAGAATTGCAGGAAATAGATGTTTTGGCTTTTTCCCCTATCAATTTAGTTTAAAAATCCCACCCATCAATCGAGTTTCAAATATCACACAACCTAGCAGCGTTGCTTTGCAAAGACTAACATGTGCCACTGCATCTCCTCAAACCACTACATCATAATACGCTTTTAGGAGAACACCAACAGTCGTCTTCTGTTAACATGATCTAACACACATCCAGGACTGACTAGAATCGCTGTAATAGGATGCATGTGGTAATCAGAATTTAAAATTCTCCTAATGACAGGACATAGACATATCATGCCTGAGGATTGGTCTGAGGGATCATTCCAGCTAATCGTCTGGATTTGTCACTTTACCAAGTCATATTTAATTGACAGAGAAGTCCGAAAATCTGAATTCAAATAGCATCTCAGTGAAATTGTAGAAACGTCTGTCTATTGCCTCATCGTTTGCTAGTGTGAACGCCGGGGGAGAGTAAACATCTTAACCACAGATGCTTGTGGAATCATCAGAATTTAAACATGTCCTGATGAAAAGACGGACGTGCAGACTGAGGTTAAAACACACTCAAGCAAGCTTCAAGCACAATACAAGACAATATATGAGCTGGTACAATCTTGTAATTTGGTGAGGTTTGTATTTTTTGTCCACAACTAAAGTGACAACTGACTCAAGATATTTTTGAGTGTGAGATACTGGTGTAAATTGGATTTACCAGCGCAAGAAACATTAGATTGAGCCATGAATAGGACCGATGCGTGTGCAGGGAGTTTAAATGGACATGACTGGTGGCCCCCAGAACTTTTACAGCAACACAGCTCAATCCACAGAAAAGCAGCTGCATTTCTCCCGTGGGCACCCCCCCCCCCACCCCACCCCCACACACACACACACACACACACACACACCCCGGTCACTGTCGGAGGCCTCAGTGTACAATCCAAGTGTACATACCTTTAACTAAAGCCCAAGTGGTTTAATTCAGGCTTGTAACCATAATGGGTTAAACACCAGGTAAACTAGAAGTAGAAAAGAAGTGGAAAAACAATGCTGGAAAATTTGAGAAGAAGGAATGTTCTTTTATGAGACTGATGATGAAACTCCACGACATGCTGAGCAGGTTTTTATCCTTCACAGTTTAGTCATCACTATAAGTACTTCTTACAATTATATGTTATTGCAAATATGTTCCTAAGTCGCTATATGCAAATACGTACACACACACACACCTCACTGGATTAAATACAGAGTGGTAGTGCATGTTTATAATATTCTGATAATCAGTACCAGATATTTGCAGATTTGTGTTTACTACAGCAGTGAACGAAAGCAGAAATGAATGAGCCACTCAATGTAAAATTTATTTATTTATTTTTTTTATGTTGGGACGTGGTTAAGACCAGTCATGTGTACAGCATCGCTTCTGGTATAAAACGAGATTAATCTTTAAACCCGAGAGACTTTATTTCGACTGTCGGCTGTCGTTTAAAACTGGTATTAAACATCATTCATGTAGACGCAGGATATAAAGAACACCTGAATAATGATTTGAGGAGCACACCCTAGTCAAAACACCTTAAACATGTAGTAAAAGTTTTGTAATTAGAAAATCTGACTCGACTAATTGTGTGTTCTGAGATGCTTTTCTGCTCGCCGCGGTTGTACAGAGTGGCGACCCCCCAAGACTGGGTCTCTAATAGATAAGTGGGTTTATATTTGAATAATAATTCCCACCCATATCCACAAAGCCCCGCCCCCATTGTCTTCAGAATTCTCATAGAGTATAGTGTCTATAAAATGACTGAAAGGAGGTGCACCCAAACATAAACAAGTATTCTGGACCGGAAGTCAGTTTTCCAAATGGGTTTTCTCAGCAACTTAAACTTTTGCTAAGCCCTGTTAAAAATGGCTGAATGTGATGCATTGTTGTTTATCGTGTACTCCATATCTTCCATGGTTATTTGCACAAGTCAGGAATAAAAAAAAAAAGATTATAATAAAAAAAGAAGAAAAAAAAAGAGAGACTATTGCACCTTTAACGCTAGAGAAAATCTCAGATCAACAGTTTCTGAAACACTCAAAAGATCTACAACCATACCCAATGCCACAGTCACATTAGCCAAGTTTCCATCCACTTTTTGAACATTTCTGTTATCGACGAAAACTGGGCCCCCTGTCTGACCAGGGACCTTAGAATCGTCCTATATCCCCCCTCTCCTTACAGTGGCCCTGCTGGAGGTAGTGTTGGAGAGTTGCGCCCATCGCAGGTTGCCAATGACCACCGGTTCCAACCCAAAAGCGGATCGCCCTGCTCAAGCTGACATCCTTCACCGAGTACAGTGTAGTGGGGGAAACGTTCGGGGTTAGTAAACAGACTGTCCATGGATGTGTATATACTGCATAGCTATTACAGACAAGTTCATGTGTGTTATATCAGACTGCTGAATGAAGCCGAGGCCAATGAAACTACATGCAGTAATAATTCCCTGGAGCATCTTGTGTCACAGGTTTTCAGTGGCTGGGTGGCACACACACACGTATATACACACATACACACACTCTTCCCCGACAGATGGATAAATTCGGTCATGTGACACTTTTTTTTTGCCCGAATGCCTTTTTTTCTCTACAAAAACCATTTAAAATATCGACAGTTTATGCGCTAAAGTTAAACTAAAAAAATATTACGTCGACAACATAATGCGCTAAACCTTTTATGGCAGAAAAAAAAAAAACTTTGAATGGAAACGTGGCTATTGTTTAAAGGTGTTTTTCTCTCCAATCTGATGTTTGACGTGAATATTAAATAAAGCTCTTGACCTGAATCTGCTGCCACATGACTGTCTGACTGGATCATCCCACGAACGAGTGTTCCTATTAAAGTGGCCAGCGAGTACAAGTATGCGACTTGAGACGTTCACGTTCTGATGGTCTTTCTCGAAACAGCCTATGCACTATCACAAATTAAGTTTTATTTACAAAAATAATAATAATGCTCAAACTACAGATTGGCAGTTAGGAGTTTTGTCATTTCAGATAAAGCTCCATGACGCGGATAAATCCTCAGGTGAAAAGACACTCGAACACAAACGGAGCTAAAAATAACAATCCGAATAAAATGTACACGCCTAGCAGTTACTGAGAAAGGTGTCTTTTTTATTTATTTATTTTTATGCTAGAATTTTCTCCTCAGTGTCGTCACGCAGCTCGCATTAGCTTAGCTCTAGCTAGTCGTGGGTCGCCATAGATACTGACAGAGCACGAGCACAGAACAGGCCACGCTTATTACTTAGCATCAAGCTAACTGTACAGAGATGAACGGGAAGTGTTTAGAAAATGCTAGAAAGGGTTACTCACGAGGGTTGAAACGGCAGCTTTTACTTTAAACTTTTTATTTAGTCAAAAAAATTCTGAAATGTGTCACTTGGTGAAAATCTAAAATGTCTCAGCTGTCCAAATTCACATTCTAGGCCGCGCTATAACTTAAAATGTATTTCATTCATTTATATATACATATATTCATGTCGGGTTGGTGGAGATTAAAATGGGGTGACGGGATATCATGGAGGAGGAGGAGGAGGAGGATGTGTGGAGACAATGAGCGTTAATATAGTGTAGTATAATGTGAATTAGAAGCAGAAGTTGTACTCACGGTGTACATCTGTCGCTGTACTCGTTAGCGATGGTCTCTATTCCACCGCCTCTGGCCACAGCTACATAACAGTTCTGAAAACCCACATCGAATCCCACTACTGACATTTTTCACCGCTGAGGATACCCCACAGGACCTTAAAGTGCCTTCTTTAAAAAAAAAAAAAAAAGAAAAGAAAAAACAACTAGCGCACAATCTCTTGCTACAACCTGAAGCACGGACTCGATGATGTCGATGTTGATGATGATGATAATAATAATCCACACCGCTCCATTGACTGACTGTAAGTGCAGAGCAGCGCGCCGGTGACTGCTCCTTCACTAATACACAGCCTTCCTGACTTCTCGCGAGACCTCGACGGTTCTAGCTTTCTCCCGAGCTTTCCTCGGGGAGCCGCGACCAATCAGAGCGCGGTGCGCGTGCGTTCTGTTCACGTCGAGAAACTTCCAGAACTTTCCAACTAAAACAATTAGGAGTCCTCCCAAACGTTTACTCTTATTCATTTAATATCATTTCCATGAGTAAATTATGTTCAATTATAATACACAAGCTTTTATATTTGTAGGTGGAAGTTATTAGTTCTGGAGCTTGGAAGCTGACAAAACAACTTAAATATGAATTTCGTGTATTTTAATGATATACATGTCACTTTTTTTTGTTGTGTATTTAATCATTTTACATTTTGCCAGTGTTTTTCTTTGTTTTGAACTTGCCAGGGCTAAGATTCGTCTTTTAAAACATATAATACAGTTATATTTACTTTATATTTCTACATTTATTATATTTTTACTGAATATGTTAATTTTTTTATTGCTCTTTCATATGACTTATTAGCTGTTGTAATGTGTGAATTTCCCTCTGGCCATTAATAAAGTGATCTATCTATCTATCTATCTATTCAAAATTACAGGTTACTGTTTTGAGATTTTTAAAAAATCTAAACATAAATTCATTTCTCAGAAATATAGATTTTATGTAAATTATGGTGAAGGTGAACCATCCAGGAAATGTAAATATATTCAATGCACCACAGAAAAATTATTATTAATGTAACGTGTATATAAATAAAATTTAGATCCTTCTGTCAGCTTCCAAGGTCCATAGAGGTAATCAATTAAGTTCAATTTATTTATATAGCACGTTTAACTATGGACATAGTCAGAAAGTAGCTTTACAGAAATCCAGATATAGATTTAGATTTATAACTAATAAAGAAGCCAGAGGTGAGGAAAAACTCCCTGAGACAATATGAGACAGAACCCTTGAGAGGAACCAGACTCAAAAGGGAACCCATCCTCACCTAGGTGACACCGGATAGTGCGATTATATATCATTACTCTTCTATAGCTGTGTACTATAGACTAATGTTGAAGATGTAGAAGCAATGCTGTCATACTGATTTGGAATTTACCCAACTGTACCCTCTCTTTCACTTTCAGTAAGCACTTTACCCTGGTGGAGGTGAGGAACACTGTGGGAACACACTTAGGATGGGACAGATAATTGCTGACCTGCACACCAATTAGGTCATGAATAACAATAAATATAGGCTAATATCTAATGTTTTTTTAGAGTAACCCTGTAAAAGGCAGTTGAGATTCGACAACATACAGTCATCCAGAATATAGGTTTGACTGGTTTTACATGCACCTTTGTTCATGTATGTTCCATACAGCAGGTGTGATTCCTGAAGAGCAACTATCATTAACTAGGTTTCAACAAAATTTCAAGCCCAAATTTAAATCAGTAACTACACTAATAGTCCAACTAATCCCATGCATTTGAAAAGAGAGATACATTTTTCTTCTTTTTATCAGCCTATGCTTTGGGGAAACAAGGTCACTGTAGTGCGCACGCATTTCTGATGTACGGATATTATCCACTCCATAACATTTACAATATATCATACAACATAAATGGTTCTGTACATCATACACACACTATCTGCACTTACACTGTGCCTTTATTTAAAGAGACTAATTAGATTGTATTCTGATTATTCGCTTAGAAAAGATTTTTGCAGCTGTGGTGTATTTTTAAACTCGCTCAATTAAATGTAAAAAATAAAATAAAATAAAAAAAGCAACCCTGTCATTAACTCTCCTGTCTTCTCTTTCTCCACTGAAAATGTTTATAGTTAGCATGGGGCAGCATGATTCTTGTCCCAATAGGACAGTTTGTTGCAGTTCCCATGTTTGACCACTAGGGACAGTGTACTTACTGCACATCAGCGGAACACTGTCAAATAACAACACTATTTGCATTTATATTTAAGGCATTTGGCAGACACTTTTATCTGGAGTGACTTACATTTATCTAATTTATACATCTGAACAGCCTTGCTCAAGGGTTCAGAGGTAGCAGCTTGATGGTGCTGGGATTTGAACTCACGATCTTCCGATCAGAAGTATTTCAACTGAGTTTAAAATGTATGGATTTGTGAATGTGGACTTTATAAAGGTTAATGCTGAGCCGATGCTGTTACAGTGTGAATAATGTGTAATTTAGGACACAGCCACACCAGCTAAGAATCCAAAACGGCGCATTTTGACTCCTGCCCAGCAGGGGGCACACACAGTAAACTCAAGAAGCAAAAAAAAAAAAAAAAAAAAAAAAAAAGAGTGACGCAGACGTACTGACGTACTGAGGCAACCAACATGGCGACGCCTATGCATCGATTAATTGCTCGCAGACAAGCGTGAGTTTATATTAATAGTCTAATCAAGTTTATTCCGTTGTTCAACACTTATACGTCATATGGAATCTAGAATATTCGTGCACTTTATAGAAATCAGCAGCACTCTGAGTAAGGTGTGTGTGAGGACAGTTAGCTGGTTGGCTAGTGGCTAGGCGGCTCTCTTTTACGCAACTAGTGCACTACATTGGATGTTCAAGTGATTATTTTCTATCTCTATGTAGTGTACTTATCTACAGAATAGGGAGCGGTTTGGAGCGAACCGTAATGTTAGCTTAAATCGCGTTATGTTATTTAATATGTTCAGTAATATCTCAGGGAGTTTTTCTAAATATTGAAAAGACGTGTTTTTCGTCACGGTACGACATCACTGTGGATGTTCTGTAAGAGCTGTTGGCTTTAATTTATTGTTTTTATTCCTAATTGTCTGTCTTATTTTATTCCTAATTGTGTGTGTGTGTGTGTGTGTGTGTGTGTGTGTGTGTTGGGTTTGACTCCAGGGAGGCCAACAAGCAGCATGTTCGCTGTCAGAAGTGTCTGGAACACGGCCACTGGTCCTACGAGTGCACTGGGAAAAGAAAATATCTGTACAGACCTTCCAGAACCGCTGAGCTGAAAAAGAAGCTGAAAGATGGTTCTGATAAAGCAGCCAGTGGTCCCGGGTACCATACCGTTATGAATTATATCGACACGTTCATGTGCATAGAAAAACGTGCTACACTTAAAGGGATAGTTCACGCAAAAATGAAAATTCTGTCATGATTTACTCACTCTCATGTTTTTCCAAACTGTATGACTGACTGACTTCAGTGGGACATAAAAGAAGATCTTTTGAGAAATGTCTCAGTATTTTTTTGTCCGTATAGTGGAAGTCAATGCGGCCCAAACGGTTTGGTTACCAACTTTCTTCAAAATATCTTCTTTTGTGTCCCGCAGAAGAAAGAAATACACACAGGTTTGGAACGACATCAGGGTGAGTGAATGATGACTGAAAATTTTCATTTTTGGGTGAACTATCCGTTTTAGAAGTAGGAAAGGGTTTTATACGAATAGAAATGACTCATTTCTTATTTAAAAAAAAAAAATGTCGTCCTCTTTGCTCATGGCCTCACAACCCAGCTGTTTGTGTTTACAAAAATTCTATCATTTCTATCAACAACGCAGGAGAATTAAGGAGGAGTTGGGAAACAGACATGACTGAGATGGTTATGGATGTACTAACTCGCTTTTACTACTGTAAATCTCACCAAGAAAAGAGTTTGAATCCAAGAACAAAGTGTGAGTGAGAGAGCCCTGTGATGGACACGGCGTCTCCTCCGGGTGAATTCTCCCGTGTCGTTCCCTGGAGAGCCTCCGCATCCACAGTGACCCTGACCAGGATTAAGCGCTTAATAAAGATTTACACTTTTAGCCACAGAATCTGCGTGTTCAGCTGGATAAATTAGTGATGAACAGATTTGTGGTTTAAGGATCATATTTTGGCTGTTGTTAAAAATAATAATAATTGAGAACATAGACACTGGAAATGGAGTCTGATGCAGAAATCCTGCTCTTGTGCTAAATCTAATCTTGTTTATTAGTGTTTCACTAGATCTGTCCCTGTATTACTACATGGGGGTGCATATTTATAAATCCTGCATTTTTAATGACGATAAAGATCCGTACTCTCAGTCCAGTTTGTAGTTTTTTGTTGTTTTTTTTAAAATAAAGGACATTACAGTTTATTATTCTACACAGAGTAGGTTTAACGGTATAAAATCACATGATCAGAGCTGTGTTAAAGCTGATGCACAAAGTGAGCAGCACTTTGTTTTTATCTATAAATCCATAGAATCATATGAACTGACTCCTCACACCTGACTCCTGATTTCTGTTTGTCTTTATTAGAGATGGACCAGTGGCTCTGAGTGAAAAGAAAACAAAGAAAAAAAGGTGCAGCTTTGTTTCTATTCAATTATTATTATTTTTTTTGATATAAATTTCATACACTGATAGTTTGATTTTCTTTAGTTTTTTTATTTATTTATGTGTAAGTCTGTCACTCAGTCTGTGTATCTTTCACATTGTATGTGTATGTGCAACCACAAACCTTTTCCTGGCCGTCGTCATTGTTCAGGTCTAAATCCTCCAGCGGGTCGAGCAGCAGCAGCAGCAGCGATTCAGACAGCTCCTCCAGCGACTCTTCGTCAGACAGCGGCGACTCGTCCAGCTCGTTGTCGTCCTCTGAGGATGAAGACAGCAGCAGCAGTGACAGTGAGGACACTTCCAGCTCTTCCTCTTCCTCATCCTCCTCTTCCTCCAGCTCTGACTCAGACTCCTCCAGTGGCAGCAGTTCTGATCAGGGTCCTCCGAAGAAAAGGAAAAAGAAGAAATAAAGAACTGAGCTGTGTGTATCTCCAGTGTTTAATACTTTTATGATTCTCTGATTGTCTCGGGGAAAATAATCAAATCTGTCACCTTTCCTTCGCCGCTGTAATTCGGAAAGCAGTGGCTGTAAACAGAAATGAGACAAACATCGGATCATTTCATCTGCAGAGAAGACACCGAATGATCAGAGCGCTGATTATTTTTCTGTTGTGTTATTTGTTACTTCCAGAAGAAAGACATTTTCTTTACCTTTTCCTTTACTCATTTTCTCCAGTCCTTTCATTATTTTTGTAGACGTTCGGTTTATGTGGTAAATGCAGAGGCATTTTTCTGTTTTCTGGAAATAAAGGTGCAGCTTGTTTTATTTATATTTCACAGGGAATGAATGAATGAATATCAGCTCTGTATTCCTGAGTCGCTGTATGTAACATGATGTTAAAGCGCGCGTGTGTGTGTGTGTGTGTGTGTGTGTGTGTGTGTGTGTGTGTGCTGATCTGACCAGACCGTCTGAAATAAACTGAGGTTTTGTTTCTACACACGAACTCTGTAACGCAGACACAGACGGCTCGTTTGAACAGAAGAGGCTGATCGTTTGATTAAGAATCTTAATGAAACTCATTCCTTTCCTTTTTTTTCTTTTGTTTTGGAGACAATTAAGAATAAATTAAAGGTTGTATTTCTCGACGTCGGCTTCACTTCCCTTCACCATCGTCCAACACACACGTGCTAATGTTTTAACTACATTCATATAAACTGTATTAACCAACAGGATCATTTATTTACTTAAGAGACTTGGTTCTGATAAAATGTGTTTTTACAAAGCTCATGACTCTACCATACTCACCCACCCACCACTTTATTAGGAACAACACCTTGTTCATTCTTGCAGTTATCCAGTTATCTGCTAATGAAGTGGGAGTTTTAAAAAAAAATACTAAGCAGTGTGTTAAATCATGCAAATCCAGGTCAATAGGTTTGTTTAACGTTCACATTCATCATCAGAATGGGAAAGATCTCAGTGACGCTGACCGTGACCCAGGTGTTGGTTTGAGTGTTTCAGAAACTGCTGATCTTCTGGGATTTTCATACACAGTTTCTAGAGGTTTACACACAATGGTGCGAAAGACCAAAGACATCCAGTGCGGCTCAGTTCTGCGGACAGAAATGCTGTGTTAACGAGAGAGGGTCAGAGCTAACAGGAGCTCAAATACCCAGCATGTCAGAACACAGTGAAACTTGAGGTGGAGAGACTACAGCGGCAGAAGACCCATTCAGGTTGCTCTGCTGTTAAGCAGGAATCTGTGTGAGTAAACAGTGTGTACAGACTCGAAGCCTTTATTTGGTCACGTATACATTACAGCACAGTGAAATTCTTTTCTTTGCATATCCAACTTTGTGAGCAAGTTGGGTCAGAGTGCAGAATGGACCGGAGAGGGTTAATGGCCTTGTCAAGAGCCCAGCAGCGGTAGCTTGGCGGTGCTGGGGCTTGAACCCCCGACCTTCTGTTAATAAATAACCCAGAATGTTGAGCCATCCCTGGACTGAGGATTGGGGGAAATTGTCTGTGTCCGTTGTATCCTCAGCTTCCTGCTAAATTATTGACAAATAGAAAATGTCATTTTAAAAAAAGATTGTGATTGTATAAGTATTTACCCCTCTTTAATGTGAAATCACTACATTAGTTCGTTATAAGCTGTATTTACGCTGCAGGTCTTGATGCCCAATTGCGATTTGTTTACTATATCTGATTTTTTTTTTGACGACCCATGAAACACGAGGTAGATGTCACCGGACGCGTACGCTGAACATGAAGTAAACACGGTGCAATTAATCCCCTTTAAATATTGTATTAATAATAAAACAAAAGAAATGCATTTTAAAATTTTGCAAACCATCTACGCTGTTAAATCTTTAATTTCAAGATACTCTGATATTGATGATTTATGCTCTTTTTGTAAAAGATGATTTATGCTCTTTATTTATATACATAAATAAAAGTATGTTAATTCATCCCCAATCTTTAGGGTGTTTATAGTGGAAGTTGATTGTTTTATGTCTTTTCTGAAATTTTTTTTTTTTTTAAAAAGGAATTAACATGTTTAAAATATTATAATCTGATTTTCGAATTCCCTGTTACCAATTAAATGTGTATGTGATCATGCCCTGTGATGGACTGGCACCCTGTCCAGGGTGTACCCCGCCTTGTGCCCCATGCTCCCTGGGATACATTCCAGGTTCCCCGAGACCCTGAGAAGGAGAAAGCGGTATAGAAGATGGATGGATGGATGGACGTTACCAATTAATGCCACACTTTGTTTTGTACTACTGTATGCTATGTTATGTTTGTTACTTGCTCTGTTTTCAATTTTTTTGAAAAAAGGAAGTAAAAACAGAACAATTTGCAACAGCCGCAGACGAAAATATAACACAAGCTTTTGTTGTCTGCAGCATATGTAAAGGTGAGCAAAACTCCAGCCTCTTAAGGCGGAGAAAAAGAAGAGAGCCGTGTTGAGAGTTCTGTTTTCGCGGTCGGTGTCCACCTGAGTTGAAGTCATTCGCCACCATTGCTTTTTTAATGACGCACGCATCGACAGGGGAATATCCGATCTGTCCATTTACATAGCAGACACAAATGCACATATCCGATTCATATCAGATTCATTCCCACATATGAATGAGGCCTGAGACGGATCTGAGAATATCGGAATCCATGTGCTTTTTTCCTGCTTACACATTCATGGGTCATATCCGATCTGTGCCACATGGGAGGAACAAATCGGAATTGGGGCAGTTGAACCATGTAGTGTAAATGTAGTGTAGTGTAAATGTAGTGTAAATGTAATGTAATGTAAATGTAGTGTAGTGTAAATGTAATGTAATGTAGTGTAAATGTAATGTAGTGTAAATGTAGTGTAGTGTAAATGTAGTGTAAATGTAATGTAATGTAAATGTAGTGTAGTGTAAATGTAATGTAATGTAGTGTAAATGTAATGTAGTGTAAATGTAGTGTAAATGTAAATGTAGTGTAAATGTAATGTAATGCAATGTAGTGTAAATGTAGTGTAGTGTAAATGTAGTGTAAATGTAATGTAATGTAATGTAGTGTAAATGTAGTGTAAATGTAATGTAATGTAGTGTAAATGTAGTGTAGTGTAAATGTAATGTAATGTAGTGTAAACGTAGTGTAAATGTAAATGTAGTGTAAATGTAGTGTAAATGTAATGTAGTGTAAATGTAGTGTAGTGTAAATGTAATGTAATGTAGTGTAGTGTAAATGTAATGTAGTGTAAACGTAGTGTAAATGTAAATGTAGTGTAAATGTAGTGTTAATGTAATGTAGTGTAAATGTAGTGTAGTGTAAATGTAATGTAATGTAATGTAGTGTAGTGTAAATGTAATGTAGTGTAAACGTAGTGTAAATGTAAATGTAGTGTAAATGTAGTGTAAATGTAATGTAATGCAATGTAGTGTAAATGTAGTGTAAATGTAATGTAATGTAGTGTAAATGTAGTGTAGTGTAAATGTAATGTAATGTAGTGTAGTGTAAATGTAATGTAATGTAGTGTAGTGTAAATGTAATGTAATATAGTGTAGTGTAAATGTAATAAATGCGGCCACAGATTCGAATCTTAAACTCAATAATGAAATGAAGGGTTTTTTGTTGCTCTTTTCCGCCCCCTCGTGGAGTAACAGTAGAAATCTTTCGTGTGTCTGTCACGTGACTCCTTTTTCCCCTTCCTCTCAGGAACTGCTTCAGTCCCAATCAGTTCAAAATGCGCTGCAGGTTACTGAACATTTTATTTCTCACAATAATGCGGATAAAACACAGCTCGGACTCATGGCTTACTTAACCCCCGCGGGATAAACACAAGATTCGGAGTTTTTAAAGAGAAGTTTGTATTTATTTGATAGTTTTTTAGACCAGTTCTCCGCGATGACACATTTATTGGAGCTGTGAGTCCTAGAGCAGAAAAGACAAAGGAGAGAAAAGGCTTTCAGAAGCTACGATGGTTTGGGCCTAAAACAAGACAAGAGGTAAAAAGCAAAGAAATTTATCACTTCGAACCTTCTAAAGTGTGTTTTATTTCCCGGAGGAGGAGGAGGAGGATGTTGTGGGTCTGATTGTGTGATTCAGCTGCAGTTTTTATTCCGTAAAGAGGCGGATTGTTAGCTCTGTTAGCACACAATGCTAGCTGGGGCTGCTGTTGTTGTTGTTGTTATTATTGGTGGAGGTTAGCATGAGCTAAAGCTAAACACTTTAACGCACAACTTGATTAACGGTGTTTAAAATGGAGACACGATTACATTTACTCGCTATTGGTTTGTCATTATATAAATACAATAGCTGTTTATTTTGTTTGTTTATCGCTAGTTTACTGTTAGCTTTCCTGTTTAGCAATAACATGATTCCTAGCTCAGGAGTCCACACACACTCACACACACACTCACACACTCACTCACACACACACTCACACACACACTCACTGTCTTTATTTTTAATCAAAGGTTATTTTATTCTTCAGGCCGGTTCTGTGATGAATTGTGGGCTGAAATGAAATCCTACAGCCATTTTTATCCCAAAATAACCCAGCAGAAGTGTTGAACTAGCTATCAGATCTCTCTCTCTCTCTCTCTCTCTCTCTCTCTGTAATACACACTCACTGACCAGTTTATTAGGAACACCCGGTCATCTCTGGGTCAGTCCTGCAGGACGCACGGTGTTGAGAGAAGGTCTGAGGAGAATAATCAGTCTGAACAGCCGCGCCGAGTAGAAAAGCATCTCGGCATGTCCAGCCTTCAGGCCCATGTAGAACAGCGGACGAGCGCCTCAGGTTCTGCTCCTGTCAGATAACGACAGGAATCCGAGTCTGCGTCGGGGACGGACTCGCTCGGATCGGGCGGATCGAGATTGGAAAAGCGTGACGTGGTTTTCATCCGATCTTCATTGAAAGAATCAGACGCTGTATCGCATCGAGACGGTCTGATAGTAACGGGTCTCGTTCCTGTCCGCTCCGGCGGTGTGGTGATGTAGGTGCGAGGTGGTGACGGTGCGAGGTTAGGGTGGGATTGTCTACAGGAGGAAGGTCCAGGAGGAGGCAGGAGCCTCACTGAGCCACGTGTGCTTTGTTAGTCACAGTAAGAACAAAATCGGACCGTTCTGGTACTGTCAGAAATGTTCTCAAGGTTCCCGGCTGTAACTTTCTCTCTGACCCCAAACACACTTTAGCGGTGTTTATTCGGACAGGAAGACATGTACACGCACGCGGTCGTGTCCTCTCGTACAGGAGCCGCTCGGTCACTTCATTTCCATCCGGATCGGACGTGCCGGTGTTTTTCTCCGTCCTCCTCTGAGGAAATTACACGCGCACGCACACACACACACACACACACACAAAACCTCAAACGTGTATCAGTGACGTATTATATATTAAACACTTCCTGAATTACAAAACGATAAGCGGAAGCTTGAGGCGCTCGCCTCGTCGTACCACTCGCACCGTACCACTCGCGTCGTACCGCCCGCTCTGTGCGGTGAAACCTCGCCACCACGCTCTTCCTGGGAAAGTTTTCAGCATGAAAAAGGGAATAAAATTGTGAAGAAACGCGAGATCCTGCAGTCTGATTAAAGGAGCCACAATTTACCATTATTATAACTCCAGCTACAGCGTCTTCTATAAAGATTTACTTTATACGCACGATATCACACAACTTTTACTTTTCTATAAATAACCACCAACGCTGACGCCTCCTTAAATATCTAACGACGCACGTGACGTGAGCATCCAGCTTCGTAGAAAAAACAACCTGCTAGAAAAGCCTTGCTCCCCGTGGCTGTGTGGAGCACTCGAGTGCTGTCCGGACGCGAGTGAGAGATTCATCACCGAGGAGACGTGTAAAATATTCATTCCAGACGCCCCAGTGAGAAACACTAATCCCGTCCGAACAGGGCTGTATACGGCCTCGTGTGTCCGAGTGTAACCGCGCGCGTCTCTCTCTAACGCTGCTGAGATTCGAGTGAAAGTGCTGGAGTATTCCTCTAAAGTGTGTGTGGAGGAAATGGCGTTTATTTTATCCTTGTGATGTTAAAGTTGATCAGAATAGATAGAGGACGCATCCGAGAGCTTTAAAATGCGACGTGTAAATGACCGTCTCGTCCTGTTTCACCGACCTTCCTCCTTTACACCTGAACATTATTAACACGCAGGATTGCTCCGCCTTCGCAATTATGCGGTATTTTAAAATCTGCTTTATTTTTGGTTTTCCGTCTTTCCAGCTCTGATCCGGGATTCGTCATCGCAGAGCTTTTTTCCATTTCTCTGTGAGCGCTCACGTCTACGCCGCTCCACCTTCGATTTCAACTTCACAATCCAATCTCGCAGTCTACAGCTGCGCTGTTGTGTAAACGTGTGCAGCAATTAACCGTCAGTTTGACTTCCTGTGCTTTTAACATTCCCTCATCTTCATCCCGGTCAGGGTCACGCTGGATCCCGAGTGTATCCCGGGAACGCTGGGTGAGCGGCGGCCATTTTATAACGAATTTAACTAAAGGAAATGAAGCAAGAGACTGTAGAGGAGTAGATTTAATTAGTCAGCTTGTTTCTGCATCAGAAAATCAGCAAGACAGCAAGTTTTTAGGCCTTGTGGTGATATATAAACACACACATACACATACACACACACACACACACACACACACACACACGGCGAGCGTGCGTTCTCCTGGAAGCGGATGTGTGTTATGTTGCGTAAACTCGATCGTAGCTGCTGATGGATGTAGAATTGAGACGTGTCCGCTTCCCAGTGCACGACGTCACGTTATAAACACCGCTTCACGTCGTCCATGCTCCACTTCCTGTTTTCGTTTTCTCCATGAGTTCAGCTAACCGTTTCCTCTACAGCTCTGTGTGGTGGTGAAGAATTCAACTCCGTGACAGACGTTTCGGTTTCGTTCGGGACAGGAAGCGAATTCACGTTATTTATCTCCCGCCCGCGAGGGACGAGAGTTTTACTCGCTGCTTTAATCCTGAAGTCTCTGACGGAAATGTTCAAACACGGTGGTGTTGAGCGAAATATCCGTTTTTCTTTCCTTTCTGGTCAATAACTCGAGATTAGACTTTATCAGACGTGTGGAAATCATCTTCTTGAGTTGAGTCTTTTGTGACTAGTGGTAGGGCAAAACTATCATATCGTGATACCTCAGGATATTTCTGCACTACACGTGCGCATCACCGTCTACACTTTAGCTGATAAACCGTCTGAAACAGTAGTAAATAAATAAATAAATACAACGTTAAACTGAGTCTGATGACTTTTGTCTGTAGGCATTAAATAAAAAATGACGAAGTCAGTGGGATCTGTTCAGTACTATTTCATTAGTAATTATTAAAAGCATAAAAAAATCACTATACCGACGATCTCTCAGAAAAGTGCATCACATAATAATTTATCCCAATATGGATATTATATGGAAACATCGTCCCGCCCTAACGACTGCTGCTGGTGTTGGGATTCGGATCAAGCGCTCGAACCTTTTCATCAGGTTTTACATCCAAACTGTTCTCCAAACAGGAGCGTGAGCCGTCCTCGTCCGATCTCTCCTCGTCCGATCTCATCACTGCTCGCTCTGATCTCTCCTCATCTGATCTCTCCTCATCTGATCTCTCCTCATCTGATCTCTCCCTGCCGCCGCTCGCTTCTACACATGTTAATAACGAATGAGAGATGAAACATCGGTCAAATCTATTCATTAGGGGCATCACCAGGACATTTCGGGGCAAAAATAAAGGCGATGAAACGTTCCTCGCGTCCGTTACAGTTCAGATGGAGACGCTGGAGGAGTCGCGCTGGGTGGTTTTTAATTTTATAATAACTTTATTATAACTTCTTGCTGGAACAGGACGCAAAAGTCCTGAGGTTATAATTCAGAGCGTTCTTAAATACCCAGAGTTTTGTCCAAGTTAGAGAAGTGAAGGTCCGTCCGAGTCGTCTCACCTGCATCTGACCTGTGTCTGATTTGCGTGTTGTCACGTCTCCTCTCGGATTTGAAGCACGGGGAGAACCACAGGAGAGATCATTTGTAAAACAAAACGTTTTGCATCGCCCGAGTGCTGACGTGAGACCGGTTCTGTTACGTGCTCGTTTACGTATAATCAAAGTAAACATCGTCACTGCCTCGTCTACGGAGACATGAAAGGACGTTTGGGGGGGGGGCAGGCAAACCTGCGTACTTAACAGAGAGAAAATCCTGGGAGAAATTCTCGTCCACACGTGAAAAACGTGTCATTTTCATGAGATTTTTTTATTAAAGAGGAGAGAGAGAGAGAGAGAAAGGAGCGACGATGACCAATGTTACACCATGTCCTTTTCTTTCAGGAACAAATACTTCTGAACAACTTCGTGTGTGTGTGTGTGTGTGTGTGTGTAGGGCGTTTCACAGCTGCTGATGGTTATAAAGTTCAAACAGAGAGCAAGCCAATAATAATATTAATAAAAAGAATGAAATAAATTTTAATCTGTCAGTCAGCAGCGATGTCGATGATCGTGGAACCATAAAACCCTGTGAAGGACAATTCAGGACAAAAAGTTCAGAATCTGGCCTTCTATCTGCTCTCTGCCATTTTTAACATCTCACACACACACACACACTCACTCACACACACATCCAGTACTGAACAGATCTCCATTTTGTGTTGTATTTCTGTGGAAACACTCCTGTGATCAGTGACGTCAGACTCCGTGGGTCTTTACACGTTACAGCGGATTGCCTCATCGCGCCTCCTGATGAAAGCGTTGCTTATTTGAAGGACTTTTCGGCACAGAACAGACGCTGCCCCTTTAAGAAATTTGCCCTGGAGCAGGGGCGGGAGAGGCGCCGGTGAAATGCCGTCTGATTGGCCGAGCTCCTCTCGGAACTTTCACGTCAGAAGGTGGTGTTTCTCGTCTGGCATAAAATAACATGTCCTTATTTAGAGCGAGGCGGACCGTACCATTTCCTCCGGAGGTGGAACCTGAGCGGATTATTGACCTGCTTTCAGAGATGAGAGAGTGGGTAGCTGGAGGACTTTCTGTGGAAGAGGAACTGTTTAAAACAGTCTGATGTTTACTGTGTTTGTGTTCCTGGAGAAACGGAGCAGTTCTCAGAGTTCAGTCCTGACAAGATCTCTCTCTCACAAGCATGCATTTAGTGCTTTCTCTCTCTCTCTCTCTCCCCCCCTCTCTCTCGTGCTCTCTCTCTCTCTCTCTCTCTCCCCCCTTTCTCTCGCGCTCCCCCCCCCCCCCCCCCCTCTCTCTCTGCAGCTTTGTTGTATAGTCCCTGGCTCCCCTCTAGGCCCATGAGAATGGTATCTTCCACAGGCGGCACGTACCCCCTCCCTAAATCTGATTTATCTCCACTGCTAGGAAATGACTGTATCTCACAGTGAAGTGTGTGAGCTTCTGCTCGATAACTGATTGGACTCTAGCAGGAATATGACCATTTTCTGCAGTTTCTTCATGTTCTTCTTCCTCCATTTCCAATGTTTCTGAGGTTAAGACCATGGCCTCTCAGTCAGGGTAAGCAGGAGTGCAGTGGACCTTCGCTCTCAGACGTGCTTCTGGTTAATAACTGATAATTAATAATAATTGATGGACTCGTGGACCGGCCGTATCCGTATCCTCCGTCTATAACAATAAGGTCATTTAAGAGAGCGCCACGTTATCTGAGCGTTCTGGAGCCGCTCGGGTTCTGGAGGGTTCTGGAGCCGCTGGGGTTCTGGAGCGTTCTGGAGCCGCTGGGGTTCTGGAGGGTTCTGGAGCCGCTGGGGTTCTGGAGGGTTCTGGAGGGTTCTGGAGCTGCTGGGGTTAGTGTCATGTTTTGTGTTCAGTAGAATAATCCGGAGTGATGAGTTTCGTGGTGTATAGTGCTGGGTGTTGGGTTCCTGTACCGGGATCGTGTCGAGGATGGACGTGAAATGGCTTTTCTTTACATAATCATTTTCAATTTTAATAAAATAAGTTTTGGATGTAATTATCATTATTAGTAAGTAATAATAATGAGAATAATAGTAGTAGCTTGTGTTTACAGTAAATTATCAGTCAAATTCCATCTTTAGTCGTGTTCCGATCGGATTCTTTCATCGTCAGGACGTCTGTAATCAACGCTGTACACGTCTCCTCCGTGATGAAACTCTCTCCAGCTTCCAGTGAGATGTTTTCTCTGATCCCGGATGTTTGTGTCACATGGTCATGTTCACAACGTGGAGTCCAAGAGCAGAGACGAGGTTTTCCACCCAGACAGAGTCTACGTCTGAGTGCCTTTTCTAAAGCCTCCGTTGTTTTTGTGGAGAAAACCGCCGATCCGGACGGAAATAAAATCACAGAGGAGCTCCTGTAAAACAGAAACGACCCCATGAGCCTTTAATCCCGTCCGAATAGGGCTTTCGTTTTTATTCAGCGTTTTTGAGCAATTAAGTAAAAAAGTTTTTAACAACGACGTGTCGTCATATCTGGTAAGGACCGGACGCGTTTCCGGTTGCCACTTTCCGCATTGTTAACGTGCAGAAATCCGAAAGTGACTGCAAATCCGAACCGTTTATTAACGCTAGGGCTGCACGATTATGGCCAAAATGATAATCCCGATTATTTTGATCAATATTGAGATCTCGATTATTTATCACGATTATTCATTGATTTTAGGGGCAACATTTTTATTGTACTTTCACATTTAAATAAACAACACGCTGCTTTCACCTCCATGTTGTGCGACATTCCTGATAATGTACAAATCTTTGCATCAAATTAGACTGGTCCTTAAAGTGCATCATCTCGTAGAAGCAAAACATAAATAAAATAGTAACCAGAATATAGAAGTAAAAATAAAAATGCCATCAACCAAATGAAAATATACATCAAATATAACAATATGCAACCAAATGAAAACAATTCAGGCGAAAGCAGAAAAGTCAGTAACAGAGTTTACAGGAGGAGGGACCCAGACAAATTCTTTAATAATAATTACAAAAATTTAGGAGCACAGTTGAAGCTGAGGTTTTATTTATTTATTAATTTTTTTAGAGATGGTAACGTTAATGTGCCACAATATAACACACAAGCAGGCATGAGAAAACTTGAGCTGGACAATTATGACAGAATGTAGGAACATAGTGTGAGCCGTGACACATTAATTTACCTTCTGATAAACTAAATGTAATATTTTCAGATAATTTTACAGACTGTGTGCAAAAAACAACCGTTAACCTGTTCACCTTGTAAACAAATACAATAAACCTCAGTGTTTGAAGTCTGCTCCTCTTAAATCTATTTAAAGCTGCACTATTAGACATTTCCACTGTCCTGGTTCTGGGCTGGAGTCAGTTCTCGAACCGCTCTGTGTGTATTGTGTAGATATCTGAATAATCTCATATAGGATGTGATTGAGTTCATTTACCCGTCAGACGCACCGCGCTTTAGTTTAATGGTGTTCATTAGGGACGCTCCGATCGGGATTTTTACAGCCGATACCGGTCCAGTTACCAATCTTTTTTATTTAAACTTTAATCAGGAGGTCATAAACAGTTAAATGTAAGCTCTCTGCTCATGGTCACTGTTAATCAAATTAAAATAATAGCAATGAGATGCTGCACGAGTGTGTGTGTGTGTGCGCGAGAGTGAGTGTGTGCGCACGGGTGCGCGAGAGTGAGTGAGAGTGTGTGTGTTTTATATATTGGACAAACAGTTGTGTTAATGTAAAGTTCTTAAATAAATGAGACATTGGTACTGGATATTTGTCGTTGTTCCTATCCGGTTAATGGATGTTGATGATGATGATGATGACGGTAGTTGCGGCTCTATCTGCGTTTGCGTCGTTGTTCTCGCTCTCATCTGAAGACATTAATACTTGCGCTTCTGTGTTCATAAACACGGTGCTCTGTTGGTAGCGGATCATGAACCCCGTATACATGTCAGAAAATTCTTGAACACGTTCTCTGACTTATTATTCATAATAATAGTACGAAAAATAACTAATAGTAATGATCAATTCTGTATTATTATTATTATTATTATTATTATTATTATTATTATCATCAGACAGGAAGATGTTTATGTATTTTGTGTAGGAGCTCCACAGTTGAACGTTGGAGTACGCTAGCACGAGTTCTCTCTCACTCCGATATCCTCCAGAAGATCCGTCTTTTTCTCCCTGATAAAACTGGAGATGGTCCACGTGAATCTGAGATGGTTGACAGTTGCATAAGTGTTTTGTCCTGTTTGATATTAACTGACACCACCTGGAAGCCCCGCCCCCTCCGCTCCATCTCTCATGATCTCGACTGGACTCGCGGCGCACTCTCTCTTTCTGTCACGGTGTACACGGAGAATGTTTTAGCTCTGAGTGTGTGATTGGCTCTGCCTGGTCAGCAGTTCTCGACTGCACAACGAGTAATACACCGTCACGTTCGCCTGCGCACGTCCGCTGCACGTGATTAGTTTCTGAACGTGACTACAGTAGGATCGGGCTGTAAAGCGCATGTACGTGTGTGTATACGTTGTGTATGTTGCAGGTATACGTTGTGCGTGTGCTCTCGGGTTATTTTTGCACTCGAGAAAGGAAAGTACCGCGGTTCTTGGGTAACTTCGTTAGCGAGAAATCCCTGCTTTCCTGCCTCACTTCCTGTCTGCACGACTTAACTGAAAGTGTGTCAGCACAAACCGCTGGTATCTGCCTCGCGTCAGGTTCTCCTTCAGCCCTGTGGATATTGGATCCCACCGCAGGGATCTCGAGTGACCGGGCCACGCTGCCCCTCGCTTATCATCCCCTGAATCCACCGCCGGCGTGATTAACGCTCGCCAAACTATTGTTCTCAGTCTTCTTAAATTTCCCCGAGTGTTAAGTTGCTGCGTTAGTCACTGAACATGCAATTTCCCCTGACTGGCCTAATAAACAGAAACGAGTCTCACGTTACACCTACAGCTTTTTAATCCGTGTAGCTCTGTTATTAACGCAGAGATAACACCGACTTTCCTTTCAATTATTTACGTTTATAGCGCACATCCAGCTGTTGTGATCAGGTCCACATCTGGAAATAAAAAAGATAACGGTTTAAAAAAAAATACATGTACAGTTTAACAGTAGGGCTTGGTGATACGCAGATATAATATCGATATCATGATAAATTGTGAGATGTCCATCACATTTACAGTGCCCTCCATTAATATTGGCACCCTTGGTAAATATGAGCGAAGTAGGCTGTGGAAAAATTCTCTATTGTTTTAATCTAATGTTCAAATATTCATAGAAATATTCTGCTCTCATGCAATTGCAAACACAGGTTTCTAAAAAAATCTTTGAAATATAGGTGTGCAAAAATTATTGGCACCCCATTGAATTTATATGAGCAATATATTTGAAGTATGTTCCCACTGATATGTAAAAAACAAACATTTTTAGTACACCTGGGTGACTAGGAACAGGAAATTGTTCAACCATGACTTCCTGTTTCACAGGGGTATAAATATGAGGTAACACACAGGCCAAATTCCCCTAGTCATTCATAACAATGTTTAAGAGCGAGGAATAAAGCTGTGATGTGCGGCAAAAGGTTGTTGAGCTTCACACAATGGGGTGTGTCTATAAGAAAATAGCACAAGCATTGAAAACGCCCATTTCACCATCAGGGCAATAATTAAGAAGTTCCAGTCCACTGGAAATGTTATGAATCGGCCTGGAATTGGACGCGTGTCTGTATCGTCTCAACGCACTGTGAAGAGGACGGTTCGAGTGGATAAAACATCTCCAAGGATCACAGCTGGAGAACTGCAGGAGTTAGTCGTGTCTTGGGGTCAGAAAGTCTCCAAAACTACAATCTGAAGTCACCGACATCACCACAAGCTGTTTGGAAGGGGTTCAAGAAAAAAGCCTCTACTCTCATCCAAAAACAAACTCGAGCGTCTTCAGTGTGCCGACACTACTGGAACTTCAGATGGGATCGGGTTCTACGGTCAGACGAAACCAAAATAGAGCTTTTTGGAATAAACACAGAGGTGGTTTTGAAGCACACATGAAAACCTGACTGCCTCTGCCAGAAAGCTTCAAATGGGCCGTGGTTGGATCTTCCAGCAGGACAGTAATCCAAAACATACATCAGAATCAACACAAAAATGGTTTACTGACCACAAAATCAAGGTCCTGCCCTGACCATCCCAGTCCCCTGACCCGAACCCCATAGAAAACCTGTGGGGTGAACTGAAGAGGAGAGTCCACCAGCGTGGACCTGAAATGTGAAGGATCTGGAGAGGTTCTGTATGGAGGAACGCTCTCAGATCCCTCACCATGTGTTCTCCATCCTCATCAGTGTTATAGGAGACTCAGAGCTGTTATCTTGGTAAAGGGAGGTAGCACAAAGTACTGACTAAGAGTGCCAATAATTGTTGCACACCTATATTTAACTTTTTTTTTGTTTGTTTTTTGTTAAACCTGTGTTGTTTTGTAATTGTTCGATATCCATGAGAGCAGAATATTTTTGTGACTTTTTTTTTTTTTTAAACAAAAGAGCAAAAGGTTGAACAAAGAATTTTTCTTTGCTCATATTTACCAAGGGTGCCAATATTAATGGAGGGCACAGTATCATCAGTATTTCTATATGATGTGATATTTCTACACTGATATTGTGATATTGCTCCTTGTTCTCACGCGACTGGTTCAGGGTTTAAATGTAGGCCGAGTTTTTGGAAAGCTGCTGTTCCCCTCTTCTCCACGCTTAGTGACTGTGTCTCTGTTGTTAGCAACATGAACCGTGAAGACCGGAATGTGCTCCGTATGAAAGAAAGAGAAAGGAGAAATCAAGAAATCCAGCAGGGAGGAGAGGCCTTTCCAGCCAGCTCCCCCCTCTTTCCCGAACCTTATAAAGTGGTAAGTTTATTCGCTCCTTCTCTCTCTCTCTCTCTCTGTATTTTAACTGTAATGAGTTATTTTGATCTTTAGTGAGATTGCTGGTGTTTATGATGATCATGTCGTGAGAGTTATTACACGGTGAGTGTTGTAGTTCAGTGTTCCAGTCTGAGTGCCGTGTTGTTTTTGACCTAAATAGCTGCTGTGAAGCTCAGAAACCTGGAGCTTTGCACCGAGATTGAGTTTCAGAGCTTCTCTAACAGATTACTCTCCTTTTCCTGTTCCTGTAATGCCTCGTAAGTGTTTCTCTCTCATCATCCCCCTCATTAAACTCCTGAACTACACCCGGACTGTGTGATACTGAGTTGTTGTTGTTGTTGTTGTTGTTTTTTCCCTGTTCTCACAATTTATCGTTTTAAAAAAGTCTCGACAAAAGATCTGATCATCCAGAACAGACAGGAAGTGATCATTTCCAGCATGTCGGGTGTATGGAGGAGTAATAACACAGCTGTGCGGTCAGGAACTGCTTAACGGCAGAGCCAATCACCAAAACTGCAAGCTCTGCTTGAATGGTGGATTTATAGTTTAAAAAAAAAAAAAAAGTAGTACATTTTGGGTATAAATCCTTTTATAAATCGGTTGTGTAACGTCCACATGGCCGACATTTTTACGTTTGCAGCGTTTGAACATGTCCGAGTGCCGACCCGTGCAGCACAGCGAAAAGACCCACGTTTCTAATCACTTTCTATTCATCATCCCTGTTAACGTTCATTTTTTTACTCGTTACACCCTGATGTTGAGGGAATTTATGATGTTTTCAGGTCAGAATTTGCCTTTATTTCACTTTCAAAACTTCAGAAAGCCAGACGTGCCCTTTAAAAAATAAATAAATAAATAAATAAATAAATCGCGTTGCTGTTGGAATATTCAATCTCAAAATAATTTATTCCTCTTTCTGCAAAAACCACTTCAGTGACCTCCATAATGAGCATGTTATAGGAATAACGCACTCCAGAGCATGCACTTATAGGAAAATGATCCCCACCGGGGTGCTGTGAGGTCACCTCGCTGAAGTGGTTCGTTCCGCTCATACCACAGCCGTTTACCAACAATTACACTGTTTGCTTTTATTAACGAACGACACCCCGCGCTGTTTAACGGTTTAGTGTAGATACAACGTTGTGGAACGTCCGAGAGACGAGTTCCTGCTCTCACTTACAGTATTCAGCGTCAAACAGTCTCTCTCTCTCTCTCTCTCTCTCTCTCTCTCTCTCTCTCAGCTCGTCATTTTACTGAGAGTGTAAACTCCAACGTCTTGAACACTTTTCTGTGCTGTTAAACTTCACAAAGCACTGACACTGGAGACTCCTTCCATAAACATTAAATAAAGGTTTCCTGGTTTATTAAAGTCACCGCATGGACGATTATAAGTTTTCCTTTGTTTAATGTTTTATTCAAATGGGTTTATGATTCATGTTGGATTTTGTGGAGCGTGCGCCGTACACGGATTTAAATCCGTGTCTCTGGCTGAAGTCCGTTCCAGGTAACGGTCTGATTGCAGCTGAAAGTTGTTGAGATTGGAATATAATCAGATGCAGAGCTTTCAGAGAGACTCGTGTCTAATCTTCTAACCTAATCTGCACCGGAGCGGGTTCTGGTGGAACCGAATACGTGTGTGGTTCCAGAAGAGGAGAGTAAGAGAGTAATGTAGGAGATGAGCTGTACGTTGTTCTCTGAAAGGTCACGAAAGGTTAGGAAAGGTCACGCTGGTGCTTTCCACACACTCTTCACTCTGAATAACAGAAATCCCCTTTTACTCGTTACAGCCTTGAGTGTTAATCAGCAGAGAAGAAACGTTGTGAACTTTTCCTGCATTACTCATAAAACACGGTCTGATCTTCATCACCATGTAGTCAGCATTACAGCTCCACATACGCACGCTGCTGAACGCGATGAACATCTACAGAGTGAGTTTGTTCACACTTTATCCCGTAGCACACTGTTGGGGGGGTCAGAGGTTTCGTAGTGGTGTTCAGGTGATGTCCCCTGGATAAAAAAAAAAAAAAAAAATGACCTCAACTTCTTCCACATCAGATGTGCTCATATTTAAACCTGCACTTGGGGAGATCGGTCAGTTTTTGGCAAGATTAGGTCTCTAAAGGTTAAACAGGGGAAGCTGAATAAAGTGTTTTAATGCTATTTGAACTTGGGTTTCCTCAGCCGTGTAATACACTTAGGCTTTTAATGTGGATGAAATCGTTTGACATGCCCTGACGCACAGAAAACAGTTATTGTGATGCGTTTAATTCAGAGAATCTCTCTTCATACATCTGCGTGTCTGTGTTTTCAGTTCGCTCGGTAATCTGTAACGTTAGAACCGTTCACGTAAACACCATGACGTGTTCTCCGAAATCAGTCTCGTCTCTTCAAGAAAAATCTGTTCAAAACAAACCTGGAGGACTTCAGAAGAAGAATTGTAGATACGCACGATGATTACGCAAGACTAAAGCGTGTCTAAATACACAAAGACAAATTTTTTGACAAAATGGAGAACTACAGCAAACATCCCTGCATGGTGCAGTGGCGATCAGGGTGGAAAGAACCCAAGTGTAATGGAGGAAGATCTGCAGAAATGGCTAGAACTTCTGAGCGAGTTCTGTTCATGGGTCTGCTGTAAGAAAAAGAGTCAGTAATGTAACAGGTGTTAACAGAAAGACGGCGGAGGAAACCACTGCTCTCCAAAAATAAATCTGCACGTCTCCAGTTGAGAAAAGACCACATGCGTTTAGTTCTGTGCACAAAGAGAACAAAGGAGAACGTTTGCAAACATAAACAATGCTAAGTTTGGTTTTGGTGGTGGGAGGGGTGGGGGGGGGGGGGCAGCTCGGCCTCTGCTCACATACACCAAACCCTCACCCACAGCTGTGAAGCATGGTGCATCAGGGTTTGATCAGGTTCCTCACTGAGGTTCACAGAAGAATATCAGGCCAGTGGCCCGTCACCTACAGCGTCACCGAGAACAACACGACAACCAGACAGCCCAGATGAAGTGCTGTCACGTGACCTGAAGACGGCTGCACGTGCAAGGACTCTTTGTATAGACGAATGTTCTCAAAGTCCTCCTCACCATTAAACTAAAAAATATCTATCTATCATCAAATATTATAGAGTTGCAGTGGGACTCGGGTGACCTGATACGCCCCGATCACGTTCTCATCATTTACGTGACGGTACGTGATATATACCCTCGATCTGAATGTTTATACGCCGACGCAGCGTCTTGAACGACGCACCAGTTCATCACCTTACACAGAAGCGTACTGTCTGATATCCTGCACAACCGGTCAGTACACTACTACTCAAACTGTACTGTTTACTCACTGCTCTTCCTCATCCTCATCCTCTTCAATACATGAAACGTTCTATACGTCCTGTAGTTACACTGAGACGGTGTTCATACACTTTTATACACACGTATGTATGTTGAATTATGTTGGTTGGAGTTTCTGATGTTTTAGCAGGTCATGTGATGTAATGCCTCCGTACCTCCTTCACGCTGGGGTGAAGATGTGTTTCGGAGACTCTGTAGTTTGTAACAGATTTATTTATTCTTGCGCGTTTACGCAAACCATGTTCTTCTTCAAAAAAAACAGCTTGTGTTTTGTTTCTTTACGCAGTCCAGCAAGGAAGACAAACTCTCGAGTCGCATCCAGAGCATGCTAGGAAACTACGACGAAATGAAAGAAATCATCGGTGAGCCTCCCATGTCCAAACTCCTGGCCAAAGGATCGAACACTTCCTCCTCAGAGGAGAAGTCTCTGTACGCCGAGCAGCGAGGCGGAGTCAGCCAGAATCAGAGCAACAAATGGACTCCTATCGGTTCAAACTCCGGAACCTCTTCCTCATCTTTATCCAAGTCCCAGAACCGCTCAGGTTCGTCCAATCAGAGCGGCCACGGCACGAGCCAGCGCAGCGGTGCTAACAGCCAGCGGCACGAACGCGAATTCAGTAGCAAGAAATCCAGCAAACATGAGCACAAGGGCTCCACGAACTCGAGCGGACACTCGCGCTCGCTAGCGGTCGAGCAGCACGGCAAGGAGCGCTACCACTCCAAATCGCCCAGAGACCGCGAGGCCAACTGGGACTCGCCATCCAGAGTGCACTCCTCCTCCTCCGCTTCCTCCGCCTCTGCTTCATCGTCCGCCTTTCCCAGCGGGCAGCACTCAGGCCAGGCTTTTCCTCCCTCGCTCATGTCCAAACCCGGCTCCATGCTGCAGAAGCCCACTGCTTACGTCAGACCGATGGACGGTCAGGAGACGGCCGAGCCCAAGACCTCCTCGTCCTGCTCCGCTTCCTCCTCGGAGTCGTACGGAGGCCAGTCGCATGGCAGCAGTGTCGGAGAGATGAAGGCCAACGGAAAAGCGGCGCTCACCAAGCTCAAGATCCCGGCACCGGTAGAGGTGAGATCAGAATATTTATCCCCGTGGGAACGTTAATATAAATCTCATCACGTGTGCTAACTGTGTGAAATGAATTTGTGTAGAAATAAAACAGCTGACAGTTTCATCTTCTTAGCTACTGTCAATCAGGTTGTAATAAAATTCATTTAAACACGAATACAAATATATACGATATTGACCATGTATCAGAAGTGTGGTGTGGCGTTATCGATATCGTGATAACTGACGGTCACATGGCCCAGCCCTGACTGTACACCGAGGTTTCAGTTTCACAGCTAAAACCTTTCAAGAGTTTTTATTAGACAAACAGAAAAAAATGATTCCGTGGAAAATACTCTTTCATCCTGATTCCAAAACAACATCCCAGAATTGTGTATCTGAGAGACTTTATTGCTCTGGATATCTTTATTGTTTGTTTTATTTATGAACTTTTGTTTACTTTGGCAGGGAGCTCTGACGGGAGACGTGAGCTGCGTGGATGAGATTTTAAAGGTACAGTCAGTGTTTGTTATTAATTATACTTTTATTATGTGTTATTACTCTCTATATATTAGGACTTATGTATAGATCATTTACACTCTCTCTCTCTCTCTCTCTCTCTCTCTCTCTCTCTCTCTCTCTCTCTCTCTCTCTCTCTCTCTCTTCCAGGAAATGACCCAGTCCTGGCCTCCTCCGCTCACAGCCATACACACCCCCTGCAAGACTGAGCCTTCCAAGTTTCCTTTCCCGACAAAGGTCAGACAGTAACGCTGAAATTCCTTCATTGTGTCTGGAATTTTACTCAATCACCATCACCTCCTCTATCCCTAATCTATACCCCCCCCCCTCACACCTCCTCTATCCCTAATCTATACCCCCCCCCCCCTCACACCTCCTCTATCCCTAATCTATACCCCCCCCACACCTCCTCTATCCCTAATCTATACCCCCACACACCTCCTCTATCCCTAATCTATACACCCCCCCACACACCTCCTCTATCCCTAATCTATACACCCCCCCACACACCTCCTCTATCCCTAATCTATACACCCCCCCACACACCTCCTCTATCCCTAATCTATACACCCCCCCACACACCTCCTCTATCCCTAATCTATACACCCCCCCACACACCTCCTCTATCCCTAATCTATACACCCCCCCACACACCTCCTCTATCCCTAATCTATACACCCCCCCACACACCTCCTCTATCCCTAATCTATTACCCCCCCACACACACCTCCTCTATCCCTGATCTATACCCCCCTACGGTATCTATATTGTATCTGGGTTTAGCGGGGTATATTAAGTGAGTCGTTGCAGTTGGGAGGAAGTGAGTCACGGTTGAGTCAGCTTGTTCGGTCAGACAGACGGAGTGTAATGGATGTCCTCGTGGCTGTAATGATGTAGAAGAGCTGGGAGTTGTTTATAATCTGATAATGTGTGTATCGAGCGCATGTGTTATTGCTGCCTCCATAACGCTGTGTTTGTGTTGCAGGATGGCCAGCACACCAGTTTTGGAGGACTCAGTAAGTGTTCCAGAAATAAATATGATTTAGTACTGTATCTGTATGATTTATTTAATTTAAGCCTTTCATACAGATTATACACATCCAATATAAGGTTGTTGTTAGAAAAATGTCAGAGATTTACTGTAATTAAACATCTCCTCATCCCTGTCAGAAAAAAGCATCTCAGGAAAAGGCTCGTCTGCCGCGCAGCAGGCCAAGGCGTGCGATGGAGACCAGTCCAAGTGAGTTCCGGGGTCTGTTTCAGTAGTTTTGCTACATTTTTAGATGAAATGGTTTCCGGGTAAAGTGTCCTGTACCTGTGTTCCAGCATGCTTCATGACGATCTCAAACTCAGTAGCAGTGAAGACAGTGATGCAGAACAGGAGTCCGCTAAAAGAAACACGTCGGCAAGGTACTGATCCAGAAAGAACCTGAAAAGACCCCGATGTCCTTTTTCTTCCCGATTACTTAGTGTCTGAGAGTCAGTTAGTTAAAATTTATAACTAATATTTATTGAGGTTTTAGTGGTTCTGTATGTATGTGTACAGTATACTGACCTGTGCGTGTGCGTGTGTGTGTGTGTGTGTGTGTGTGTGTGTGTGTGTGTGTGTGTGTGTTGTTTCACAGTAATAACAACAGTGAAGTAGCTGAGAGAGAGGACTCTAGTAGCCACAGTGGCTCAGAGAGCAGCTCGGGATCAGAAAGTGAGAGCGAGAGCAGCTCTACGGACAGCGAGGCCAACGAACCGCCTCGCGCTGCCTCACCTGAGGTACATACACACCTTCACACCTTGCCCGCTGCCGTGTAATCAATATATATCATGATCGACCTAGACAAGTTTGTCTAGACCTGCAGTAGACTCTGTTACATGGAGTCTTGTTGTGTGTTTTAATCAACAGATTATCATTCTTACATTATTTCAATTCCATAAATATTTATATTAATATATCCTACGTTGCCTAAATAAGTGTGATGAAATAAGTCATTTCAGTGTTGCGTGTGTTGGCGCAGCAGAGAATCAGACGATCCCATTTATTATTATTATTATTATTATTATTATTATTAATAATAATAATAGGAGGAGGAGGAGTCGTGTGAATAGTAAATGTGGTCTGTTATTTTTATCATTTTATTTGTAATACAGTAGTGTGGGTTTGTGTATATGTTTATAATACTGAATAATAGAGTTTCAATATGAAAGAGTTTTGACCGTGAGTGAGATCTGATTTTCTAAAAAGGAATGCCTCTCGGTGTGTATTCCAGCGAGAACAGCCTCCGGCCAATAAGTGGCAGCTGGACAACTGGCTATCCAAGATGGAGGACCGAGAGAGCAGCGCTGCTCGCGGTTACAGCGGCAGCCAGGGGCCCAAAGACTCCGCCCCCGCGGCGGGCCGGGACCAGCGGACCACGCAGAAGGGCTCTGAGAGCGGCCGGGGGAGGCAGAAGTCTCCGGCGCAGAGCACTGAGGGTGGTGCCAACACCAGCCAGAGGCGCTCGGTGGGCAAGAAGCAACCCAAAAAGTCAGAGAAGCCAGCTGTGGCAGAGGAGCCGAAAGGCAGCCTGAAGGTGGAGAGCGAGCCCCGGGCCGAGACGCCGCAGCACCGTGCGAGAGCGCCCAACAAGGGTCCACGCAAACCTGCTGCGAAGAAAGAGCCCAAGAAAGAAGTGCGAGCCCCTCCGGAAAAGCGCAAATCCAAGCCTCAGGGCAAACAGAAGTCGCGAGAGTTTTTGGAAACGGAGCCGTCGTCGTCCTCGGACTCTGACGAGGAAGAAGAGGAGAGTGCTCCATCTTCCTCACACACTCCAAAGTACGCCCCCCACGTTTTCTCCCCCATGGAAGAGAAAGACCTTCTCTCTCCGCTTAGCGAGTCTGACGAGAAACTAATGGCGCCCAGGCAGCTGCTCGTCTCGATCGACCTCAGCCTGCTGAGCCGAGTCCCGGGCCGCGTTTATAAAGACGCAGAGGTGAAGGTGGAGCGGGACTCGGCTAGCGACGGCAAGGACTTCCAGAAACAGCCGGGGGAAAGTAAAGCTAATAAAGGCAAGAGGAAACATAAGGTGAGCGTGGTTTTTGTTTGTTTGTTTGTTTGTTTGTTTTTGTGAATTGATTAAAACCGGGTAGTGTGGCTGATGGCCTTAGCTACTTAACTTCTCATATAATGAACACGCATCAAATAAAGATAAAGGCTTAGGAAGGCAATAATGATGAATAGATGACTGTCCATTCAAGAATGAATTAAAACTCTGGAAATTACAGCAACCTGACAAACAACATTTAGGGGGAAAGTTGGTGAGGGGGAGAAAAGGGTTTAATACCTTTTTAAGGTTACAATTGTAAAATTTTTCAGCTTTATTTAAATAACTTTTCTGTAGTTTTCTTATAAACTAAATCTAATACAATACGCAAATGGCTAAAATATGACTCCCATGTACAGTATAATATCCATTTTTGCCAAGAGGCTAAGACTGACGTTCTGTTCAGAGTAACGGAGTTGTTCTGTCTGTAGAATGATGACAGCCTTAAACCAGAAAGCAAGAAGTCCAGGATGGAAGAGAAGTCTTCGCACCATAAACCGAATAAGGAGTAAGTGTACCAAACTGCCATTTTATATATATATATATATATATATATATATATATATATATATATATATATATATATATATATATATATATATATATATATATATATATATATACAGCATTTAACAGACGCCCTGATCCTGAGAAACTTACAGAAGTGCTTTGCTTTATGGTCTCCATCAGACGCATCTCATTCTCAGTGCACATAGGGCGGAGTGTATTGGTATGAAACACTTATTAAACCTGGATTATACTTGCTTTTAACTACGCATGTGTGTACACAAGACGGCTGCCGTACATATCCTACGGTCTTTTGTCAGAAACTTGCGTTATCATGTCAATTAATTCTCACGTAGCCTTCAACAGTACCGTTCTTCTGGATCTTCTAGATTAGTAAATATTTTTCCATGTCAGGGCGTATGTTTGGATTGGAGACAGGTCATGAGGACGGGAGAAAGAGAGGCAGCTCTTCAGCACTGTGCATGGAATGCTAAACATTTTACAGTTCGGATTGGAAACCTGTTAAACAGGGATGATTTGAGTCTGACATGAGATTGTACGTACAGTACACAGGTGTGTGTGTGTGTGAGAGAGAGAGAGAGAGAGTGAGAACAACGCCCCTTGCGTCTGTACACGACATATGACCCAGGCTTTAGAGAGGAGTTCAGTTTGTGCAGTAATAGAGACAGGATTAGTTGAGGGGTTTTCTCCCCTCATTGTTCTGTAGGATTTGGGTCGAATCTGAATGTCCTGGATGTTAATGTATGGAACATGGCCCTCGCTGCAGGTCATCGAAGCGTGTGGTGGATAAGGATAAAGAGCCTGTCCCGTCTCCTTCCCTGACCCTTCAGCGCACGCCCAAGTCAGAGCACCAGGGTCGCAAACGCACGGCCAGTCAGTCGTCCAGCTCACTGCCCATCAGCACCAACAGCAAGGACGTCCCCAAGAGCAGCTCCAGCTCCAAACACCGCAAGGGCGAGGACAAGCAGAGCCGCAGCAGCCGAGACACCAAGGTGTGTGTGTGTGTGTGTGTGTGTGTGTCTTTGTTTGTATGAGTGTCTTTGTTTGCTATCCTCCTCTTGGGTGAATGAGTTTGTGTAAATGTGTGTGCAGGCGACATGAACAGGTTTTCAGTGTGTAATTTAAACAGTTTGTTTTGATTCCGTTGTGTAAGTCGACACCTGTTTAGAAATATGATGTATTTAATTCATTAAAAAAACAAACAGACAAACCGAACAAAAACTTCAACAAGAGAAGGTACAAGAGAGAGCTGTTGAAGTGTGTTTTGTGTTTACACACAGAATGATCAGATTTATTCCGATTCCGTTTACAGAAATCAGGTTGTAGGTGTGGGTTTAGCTCTGTAACAAGCAAGCGACAGTGCTGAGGGAAAAGAATAAGGAAGAATCCTATTTTTTATAAATTATTCGTTATTTTATGAATAACACACACACAAAAAAAAAACACACTATGCCAGTTTATTTACTCTTATATACAGCATTGTTTGTGTTTTTAATGTAAAAAGTAAGCTGGAAAGCAGCCGAGTGAATGATAAAAGTGTGTACGGATGTGCGTTCAACATATTAAAATAATACGTTTTTCTTTTTTTCTTTCCCTCTAATTTATCCGAGTGTCGTGTTCGGGACTCCGCCCCCCTCACCCTATAAATAAATTCTCATGTCATGAGGAGGATGTGTTTTACATAACTGCCTCCATGACACAACATCTGTGTTCTACATTTCATCGTCCTGGGATATTTTTAGAACGTGAACTCGGTTGTGTGCGTGTGTGTGATGTTGTTTACATATAAAAACATATATATAAAAGACGTATATAATAAATTTACTGACCATTTTCAAAGTTTATTGGCGTGACTTTAAAAAAAAAAAAAAAAAAATTTGTGATAACCATCTGAATAAAAACTGTTCATTAAATTGAGTTTATTATTGATGTTTGTAAACACTTTTTACATCATGTTAAATACGGAATGTGTTCACTGTAAGCTTTAGTTGCTAACGCAAGTGCTTGCTTCGTAAATGTATCAGCCAATCAGATTTCAGAACTAAAACTTTCTGATTTAAAGTTTTAAAATGTGTTCCTGTTTTTTTGTCCACTTTGTCCTGCCATGTTCTTCATAAATGAATTAGGATGATGATGATGAATAATTTTACCCATTCCCCCCCTTCCAGGATAAAAGCTGTAAAACAGAGAATCAGCTGGCTGTACCTCCTCTCCCCTCGGACAATTCCAAGAGGTCCAAGCTGCACTTTGAGGACCGGTAATACAGATCTCTCTCTCTCTCTCTCTCTCTCTCTCTCTCTCTCTCTCTCTCTCTCTCTCTCTCTCTCTACTCTTCACCTGTTTTCATTCTTTCAAAAAAAAACAACGGATTCTTACAAACGTAGCTGACGGTTTAACGTGTGGAAACCCTCGCCTGTAAATCCAGGAACCGACAGGAACCTTGTGTTAGAAGATCTAGATTAATCTGCATCAAACAAAACGGGATTCATGTGTTTTATGATGTCTGATCTCACGACTCGGACAGAAAACAAACCCTGCAGTTTTATTATACTTTTATTTATTGTTTTTAGGGTTCATTCAGCCGACCATTACCTCCAAGAAGCTAAGAAGCTGAAACACAATGCAGACGCTCTGGTAAGGACGTGTTGTTTATTCCTGTACCGTTTCACCTCCTGGTCTTAAGTAGACAGAAGAGAACTGGTCTAATATACCTTAATTCCGGAATAAAACCCTTCAGGACGTGCTGTTTGAGGAGAATAAGAAATGACAGGATGGTGTGATGTCCTGTAACACGAGTGCTTTATTCCTCTTACACCACAGGCATTTGCCAACAATGACCAATTTAAATGTATTAAAGAGCGATTATATTTTTATAATTAATTAATTTTATTTTTTAAAATTATATTTTTATCTGTTTATAGTTACCTTTAATGTTGGTCCGGTGCTCACGTACGTTACAGCAGGTATAAACCGGCATTCCTTCTCTCGACGTTAATAAGAGGGAAAAAGAAAGCGTGTCACGTTAGTGATTACACTCCTTTATATATGTTGGTGTTGCGACCGCAGTAAAAATCTGTGTGATCTGTTACTATAGAAACTGAAACTCTTGTCTGAGGTGCTGTTCTAGTTAAATGAATCAACCAATCAGAATTGAGAACAATGCTGTGGTATAATGTGTATTAATATTAATCAAGTCCGTGTTTCAGTTTATGGTTTTCTCCACTTTTTTATTAACGATGTTTTATTTCTTGTTAAACGTGTGTGTGTCAGTGTGATTCTGCAAGTTTTAAAATCTCCTGTAATGCTGTTTTTTCCTCGTTCCTGAAGATGGACAGATTTGAGAAAGCGGTGTATTACTTGGATGCTGTAGTGTCCTTCATCGAGTGTGGGAATGCGTTGGAGAAAAGTGCGCAGGAAGCAAAGTCCCCTTTCCCCATGTATGCTGAAACTGTGGAACTCATTAAGTACGTACTCCTGAACTACACTTCTGACTTCCGATTTGCTCTCGGGTGTGCATTTTTGATTGCAGTTTCATCTCCAACCTCTAGGTGTCATCATTACACCATGTCACTTTTCTGAACGTTTTAAGTGGAGTTTCTTTAAAACATCAGTGTGAAGTTATTCAGGTGTTGTGGGTTTTTTTACCCTCATGTGATTGTGTGATTTTATTTGTAGGTACACTATGAAGTTAAAGAGTTATATGGCACCAGACGCTACCTCAGCAGACAAAAGGCTGGCAGTGTTGTGGTACGTGAACACGTGATTTTATACGTGATTTTAATGTGTTCATCTTGCAGGTGTAGTCTTTGTAGATACCACAGAGCCTGGGATTTAAATATTTATATCAAACAGAAAGCACCAGCAGTCGTAATGTAACACGCATCCAGTATCAGGATCAGTAACAGGATCAGTATTGAGAATTGGATGGAAATCGGAGTTAAGATTGGAATGGGAATATTTTTTGGAACTGAAAATGTTTGCATGTAACCATGACTGATTTTTTTGTTAAGGTTAATTGTATTATATTAGAACTAAATTTTATATATATATATATATATATATATATATATATATATATATATATATATATATATATATATATATATATATATATATATATAATATGCACTATTTGACTGTCGTATTTTTAGCGAAGTATTTTTTAAGTGACGTATTTCAGTTTAAAAAAAAATGTATTTTAAAAAGAATAATAGTTTTTAAAATCTTTATCAGATGATACTTCGGTGTTCAGGGGAAAAAGAAAAAGTTGTATTGTGTCGCCTCTAGTTTCAACTTTTCCGTTTGGTATTTAGAGAAAACATGTTTATGAACCCAGTCGAGCTGTACGGGATTTAAATATTAAAGAAATTCATAATTCAGCTGCGACGCCTACATTTATTAAAGAAGAACCAAATCTGTAACCTCTCTCTCTCTCTTTGTCTCTCTGTCCCTCTCTCTCCCTCTCTCTCTCTCGCTCCATGTAGCTTGAGATGTCAGTCTCTCCTCTACTTAAGGCTCTTTAAACTGAGGAAGGAAAGTGCACTGAAGTACTCGAAGACACTCACTGAACATTTGAAGGTAAATGTTTTCATCATGGCTCTGAATGCAGCTGCAGGATGCTCGTGTCCTGACTCTTTCCAGTCATCGTTATCTCCCCTTTAACTGAACACCGTTGTTTCTCGGATATGACACTCGTGTACACTCGTTTTGCATTCTGTTACGCAGTGATTGTGCTTGTGTATTTTATTTATTTTTATTTTATTTTCCAGAATTCATTGAGTAATACTCAGGCGCCGTCTCCTGGGATGGGAAAGTAAGACCTTATTTTAATTATTTGACTCCTTTTCATTACGTTCAGAGTCGTCAGTGTTTCCATCTGATGAGTTTTAAATGACTCTCTTGCTTTCAAACCTCTTTATTACGGATTTTTCCCCTTTGTTCTGTAAAGGTTTATATTTGTTTTCTCTGGAGATAATAAATCATTATGCTGTTCCCTGATCCTGATGATGGAGTGGATCTCACTGCACAGGATCGGTTTATGCTGCGGTTATGCAAATTAGAGATTACGTTAGCAATAAGACGCGTGTTATTCATTTGTATGCTAATTAGAAGGGTTTCAGTTAAACTCACTCATTTACTGGCCGTTTTTGAGAAGTAGTAACTGCTGATCGTACCGGGCACATGAGTGTGTAGCTATATGATGCTAAAAATGACAAATAGATTCGGAGATATTCTTGTTTTAAGTTTTATAATTTAGCGTTTCCAGCAAAATGCAAAAAAGAAAAAAAAAACCTTTTGATTCATACTTCATACCTCATGATCATTTTATATGCCCTTCCCCCTGGAGCAGTAAACATGGTTCATCAGTGTGTGGGTCCCCCCCCCCCCCCCCCCCCCTCTCTCTTCACACACCATTCCCTTCTCCTAACATCACTCAGTTTGAGGGAAATAATAGTTGGCGTTTGTGAAGAGGGAGGGGCTCGTACGAGGTGGTGGTTATGTGACAGGTGATTTTTGGAGCTGTTTTACCAGCTTGAAGACTCAGTAAAAGACTCTCGCTAATCTCTTCACTGTTCTTCGTATTTAGCTAGCTCACTGTCAGGTTTGTTTAGATTGGGTGGGGGCGTGGCCTATCTCAAACGCTATTGGCTGTTGTGCAAATCAAACACCAACACATCACTTCCTGTTTCAGAAATAAATGTCAACATACAGAATCAAATCACAGCTAAGACACCATTTCATGTGAATTTTAATGCATTAACTCTGGCCTTTCTGCCCGCTTCCGCTTCCTCTTCCTGTCCTCCAGTAAAGCGGTCGGTATGCCGTCCCCAGTGTCGCCCAAAGTGTCTCCAGGCAGCGCAGGCAGTTACTCCTCCAGCAGCTCCTCGAGTCAGAGCAGCAGCTCCTCCGTCACCATCCCACAGCGCATCCACCAGATGGCCGCCAGCTACGTGCAGGTCACTTCTAACTTCCTCTACGCCACCGAGGTGTGGGAGCAGGCCGAGCAGCTGGCCCGGGAGCAGAGAGGTACGAGCAGGACATCAGAGTTATTTTCCAAAACCATCAGATCCTGTGTTTTATTAATATTCAGTATTCTAGATTTTGGATTCAAAGTTTTATGTTGCTGCATAGATTTATAAGATGAAGGATTAAAATCCGATACTGCTGCCGAAAATCGTTGTACACTCCCTGGTTCATGGCTGCGTGAAGGAGAGAGAAATACTTTGATTTCAACAAAAGCCTCAGCAGCGAAAACAAAACGGGAGAGAATTTATGTAGTACTGATTCTCAAACCAAAAGACCGTAAAGAAATGTTTGGAAATTGTCAAAACTAGCACACGTCAGTACCTTACATTTATCTGAACTGAATCAGAAGTGAGTCGATTCACTTCGGTGCTGAATCAGAAGTGGATCAAAGTGTATCGAATCATTACTTATCATTTTTATCGTATTGTGTATCTCTAAAAGACCTCCAGGGATTCACACCCAAACAAATCATGGCTCATGTGCTGAAACCCTAACCCCCCCTCCCCTCTCTCACACACAGAGTTCTTCATTGAGCTAGATAAAGCGATGGGCCCGCTGATCTTCAACACCAGCAGCATGACTGAACTGGTCCACTACACACGGCAAGGACTCCACTGGCTACGGCTCGACGCCAAGCTCGTCTCATAACACTCTCCCACCTCTTCTTCCTTCTTTTCTCTCCTCCCTTTCTTGCCTTACTCACATTTATTTAATCTGCCTCAGACATATGTGACACTGTGTCCATTATCAATACCAGCTTGCCAAAAAAAAAAAAACAACAAAAAACTGAGCAAAGCAACACTGAGTGCTATTTGGATAGCCCCGCCCCCTCTCTGCTACTCCTTCATGGCGAGGTGACCAAACGTCTTCATCAGCGGAGCGTCGTCAGGCTGCAGCGTCTCGTCCCGCTGGAAAACAAAAAAAGCCATCTTTTTTTTCATTTTTTTTCTTTTTTTTAATCTTGACAGCTGTGAACACTTTTTATGGTCTCTCTCTCTCTCTCTTGTTTTTTTTTTTTTTCTTTCTTTTTTTTAACCAGCGTACCTCCCTTTAACCAAAGGTGCTTTAAATAATAAGGGTTTGTCCTTCTCTCTCTCTTTGTGCCTTGTATATGATATACAGGAATCTTGTCTGTGCACACGGGCCGGTTGTTGAACCGGGTTGAATTGTTAGACAGGAAGTGTGTGACATGGGGCAAGGCTGCGGAATGCTAGTGACTTAATCCGTAAAGCAAGCATTCCATTCGGTGCACGGAAACCGGCGTGGCCGAGCTGCATCACAGAGAGAAATATCATAACATGCACAAAACATCATCCGTCTACGCAGACGCCGAGTCTCGAGCGTGTCGTCTCTCAACACGTCAGCGACGACCAAAAGGACCTGAAGCATCACCAGTTTAACCCCCAGACTGCCCCGCCCCCCGCCCCCCCCATCCTCCGTCGTTTTCCCTTTTTCTTCCTCTTCACGTGGACGGTTATTTTTTTTCCCCGGATCGTAACACACGTGATTTCTACTCGCTTTTAGATTTCTAGAAGAATCTGTTTATCCTCTTCCTAAGCACATGAATATTTTATTACTGCCGCTTCACTTCTCAACTGTGTGTGTGTGTGTGTGTGTGTGTGTGTGTGTGTGTGTGTACACAGTATATATATTTTATTTAGATACAGAAAGTTGTCTTTGTCTGAATGACATTTTCACTCACGGAATAATGCTCTTCGTCGTCTTCTTCACCTTGATTACAGGGTTGTATTATGGGATGTATATGAAATTGCCATATTTAAGTATTTAATACCACTCTCGGGATTTTCGTTATAGCATCATAGTTGATTGTCTATTATAACAAATCATTTAACAGGAAGGAGACACATAAGGAATATATTTATTACACATACTTTATATTTATAGTTTCTACATGCAGCACAGTACACAGTATATTGCATATTAAGTTGTTCTGGCCAGAAAATATAAGCAGATTTACTCATTTAAAAAGAAAAAAGAAAGGAAAAAAAAAAACCACAAAGAAGTGTGTGTGTATTTTTCCGTAAGGATTTGTCCGTGCTGCAGTACGTCTAAGCTAAACGTGTACAAACTAACGTGGTACAGGAGAGGAGGATTCATATCTCGTCAGTCTGCAGCGTATTAAATGCTGGAAATCTACCATCTTTTGCACTAGAAATGTTTTTGTTTTGTTTTTTATTCTGTCGGCTCCCGGTTTTCTCTGTAGGGACAAACTGTTATTTCTTCTTGCACTCGTTCAGAGTCGAGGAAGAAATCAGTCTATGCAGACTTTTTTTTATCGGCTCTCTCGGCTAACTCGGGCAGTAGTTCAGCAATTACTTCAGCTGTGTTTTCACAAAGTATTAAACATCGACGTTAAAGCGTGACTCTAGCTACTTCCTTCTTTATAATATAATATAATATAATATAATATGTAATATATACGGTTCTTGTAAGGGACAACGCACCCAAAGATATTCTGCGTTTGCCTTCGTTCAGATTTGTGAATTTCTCGACTTTTCTGACACGGAGAAATCGTGCTTCATGTTTGTCGAAGTTAAATTGCCAAAACGATGTTAGAGGGTATTATTATTATTATTATTATTATTATTATTATTATTATTATTATTATTATTATTATTATTGATTCAATAACGTGTGCTTTTTTCTGGCGTGGAAAGGAATGTAGCATTTTTACGGTTCAGAATATTAGGAGGCGAATGCAGACGCGTGACCAAGAACTTCGGGTGGAATTTTTAAGACTCTATTTTTAAAGTTAGTTTGAATGAAATGACCGTTACACAGAGCCTAAAGATCATCAACAGGGTTTACTTGTTTGCATTTTTAACTTGCGCACTACACTCATTAGAAGTTCCAAGGTGAGCAGAACTTTAGCTGATTCACTGCTGTGGCGAATATATATATATATAATATATAAAAATTTCCTTTATAAGCAACATCTAGCTTTTTTCCTTCAATTTATTTTTTTTTTTTTATAAAGAGTTTTTTTAATGGAATAATAATACACTTGTATCTATAAACCAGGGTAAAACTGTTCTCTGACACCTTCTACAAAATGAAAACACTTGCATGTTTGTATTTAAATGCTCCGCTGTATAAAATGTACATAACGTCTCTTTTAGGGTAAATTTTTATGGCAGTTTAACATTTGTATGAAGTTGTAAATAGAATGTTAATATTAGACTCATCATTGCTGAGCTTCTCTTTTATCGACACTGTACATCAGGATTTCCCCCAATCACATCAATACTGTGTGTTTATTTTGTTTGTTTGTTTTAAAGATCTAAATCTTTATCCGTAGTGCTGTTTTATCATTGAACTTCTTCTTAGAAAGGCTTTGTATGTTTTATGTGATGCGGATCGTTGTGATGGAGTGATATTGGGAGTTTTTAATCCCGTCGGAATGAGATGTTGGACGTGAACCCTTTAGCACGGCCGTAGCCGCCGTCTTTCCGCGACGTTTCTGACGTGTACGTTCAGCTGTTCTCTGCGTGTTCGTGTCGTACTCATTTTAGGATTTACAAAATGCAGATTATTTCTGCAAACGTTCTGCAGTCGGTTATAATCCAAATCAGTTTAAAATATTGAAGAGATTGATCAGAGAAATTTACATATTATATAATGGATGCAATATGATTTACCATTTAAAGGTACTCTCATGAGCCTCGATTATCCTTAACTTGTAATTTAAAAAACACTTTTTTGTGAAGTATTACTGGATACTAATGGGTTTTCTGAGTCTTTGTATTTTGCTGTATTGAGAATAAAATATATATGATTATTGACCATCTGTGTTTTCATTCTCCTGTAATGCAGTGAATACTGTGCAAAGACCTGATCGAGATTCCTAGATTCTGAAATACCGAACCGGTCTCTCCATCACAAACCTTTCCCAGATCAAAGCCCTTACGACAGGCAGATTTTCTATTTCTGTAACTTTATGAACTACAACTCCAATTCCAAAAAAGTTGGGACGCTATGTAAATACAAACAGAATGCGATGATTTGCAAATCTCATAAACCCGTATGTTATTCGGAATCGAACATAGAAAACATCAAATGTTTAAGCTGATGAAATGTACTGTTTTAAGGAAATAAGTTGAATTCAATGGCCACAACACATCTCAAAAATGTTGGGACGGGCCAACAAAGGCTGGAAAAGTACGTGTTGGTAAAAAGAAACAGCTGGAGGTGAATTGGGGATAAAACGAGTGATGCTTTAGTTGAAGAAATGCCCAGGAACAAGTTAAAGCCAAATATTAACCGCTGTAGATTGAGACTGAAGTTACTGTACATTTTTTTTAGGAAACAGTAAAGCACTGCACGGTTTATAGGCTGCTGCAGTGTACATCATTCTCGAGGGAATCTGGAATGACAGATGTTTTTGTGATCTACACGCGTTGCTGGTTTTGTCAGAACGGCGCAAAGCCGTAATCCTCCTGCCTAAAATCTGTGTGAACGCGCGTGGCCTCTTGTACCCCTCCTGCCCCTGTTCCGTTTAAGACCTGCTCATACCCAGAGTTAAGAAATCTGCAGCAGGTGAAAGAGCTTTTTTTCCTTCAGAGTCTGAAAATGGGAGGAGGTGGTGGAGGTGGTGGTGATTGGGAGGGGGGGGGGGGGCTGTGGGAGGCATTCTAACTATTTCTAAATCTGGGTTAAAAATCAATCCATTCATTCAACTTAACGTCCACTTTTTTAGGTCTACTCTGATATTTTCTCCTGTTGTCACATTTGATTTCAAAAGCTATTAAAGTTATTTTACTTTACAATGTCTACATGAATGCATTTCATAATGAGTCTCCAGTGCAAGGTTTAATATATCTATCTATCTATATATCTATATCTCTCTCTCTCTCTCTCTCTCTCTCTCTCTATATATATATATATATATATATATATATATATATATATATATATATATATATATACACACACACACACATATTTCTAATCAAAGGCAAGGTCATCTCCACAATACATTTTTATATACATACTGATCTCGATGATTAATTGTAAGTATTTTCTGGAGTAGAACTCAAACACGCGGTGAATCCTTCAGCTGTAATACTCTTAACATGACAAGCTGCTTGGCTGAAGCGTCGCATTCCTGAAAGCAGTTAAATGCTCTTAAAGCTCATGAGGCTGCTTCAGTTCACATTGTTGTGCCTCTCTCCTAAACCAGTAAGGATTTTAGAAATTGCTGCGTACTTTTAATGAGTGCATCATTGTATTATAATAATAACGGCTCTAAGGTTTCTGATTCAAAAAAATCCCTGCAATACTTTCTAAACAATCGAAATTCAAAAGTTAATGGTCATATACACAGGGAACAGTGTTACACTGGAACATGGACCCATTCTTACTTTAGACTCTCATCAATAAAATAAGATCCAGATCAGGAGCTTCAGTTAATGTTCACATCGAACACCAGAATGGGGAGAAGATCTCACAGACTGTCACACGGGTGTTGGTGTGAGTATTTCAGAAACTGTCGATCTCCTGCGATTTTCACACACGGCAGTCTCTAGAGTTTACATAGAATGGTGCAAAAAACAAAAAACATCCAGGGAGTGTCAGTTCTGTGGGTGGAAATGCCATGTTGAAGAGAGAGGGTCACCGAGGAGAACGTCCAGAGCTGACGGGAAGACTACGCTATCTCAAAGAAACACTCTGTACAACCGTGGCGAACAGAAAAGCATCTCAGAACACACAACACATCAAACCCTGACGTGGACGGACTACAGCAGAGAAGAACACATCGGGTTCCTCTCCTGTAGGCCAGGAACAGGAGCCTGAGGCTGCAGTGGGGACAGTCACCCAGACAGGTGGACAGGTGGAGATCGGATAACGACCAGGTGTTACAGGTGTTTAATATTTTATATATATATATATATATATATATATATATATATATATATATATATATATATATATACACACACTGTGCAAGGGTATAAACGATATAAAAACCTGCAGGTGTTCAGTTAGAACAGTGTCAGTAGTTTGCTCACCTGCTGACTTCACTTTAACCAACATCCAGTCATTTCCAGTGAAGCCTCAGGCCCCGCCCCCTCTGCTCGCTCATTGGTTGGTTCTGAGGTCTCTCTCGCGAGCTCTCGGTACAGAGTCGGAGTCGGTCGAGGTGAAGGTGTAGAAACGCGCTTTTCCGGTTTCTCCTCTCAGACATGGCACTGAGGAGAAAGCGACGCGCTTAACACCGCGGACTGACAGCTTTCACCAAGTCCGTACAGGTGAGGAGCATTTATAAAGGGGATAACAGTGTGTGTGTGTCTCTCTCTCTCTCTCTCTCTCTCTCTCTCTCTCTCTCTCAGTGTGTTTGTGTGTAACAGGTTGTGGTGTCAGTGTGTCGCGCGCACAGGTGTGTCTTTATTCAGCAGTGCTTTAGATTAACGGAGCGAAACGTTCACACCTCATACATAAATTACACATAAATTACACCTACACTACACCTTACACCTACACTACACCTACACTACACCTTACACCTACACTACACCTTACACCTACACTACACCTACACTACACCTTACACCTACACTACACCTTACACCTACACTACACCTTACACCTACACTACACCTTACACCTACACTACACCTACACTACACCTTACACCTACATGACAGTTTATATTGTAGACAAGGTATACATTAGACTCTGAGCTCATCAGCCAGGTGTTCAGCTTTGCACAGGCAGCGTGTGTGTGTGTGTGTGTGTGTGTGTGTGTGTGTGTTCCTCATCAGCAGGGGAAGTACAGTCAGTAATGCAGTGTGAGAGAACAGGAAACAGGAATACAACAACAACAATAACAACAACAAAAAGCTTAGCTGAACCTGTTTGAGGTGAGTCGGACTCGTCTGGGCACGTTGAAGAAGAAGAAGAAGAAGAAGAATATGTAGGATGTTTATCATCTTTACAGTGAGTCTGTAGGGGAAATGGCTTCGTGTCATGCTGATGTTTACAGATGTTCTGGTCATAAAGATGGAAAAAAGAATCACTACGATGTGTTTATTAAACCGAGAGTGTGAGCTGACTTTATTGTTTTGTTCTTCAAATGTGTGGAGACTTGTTTTCTGTGAGAATACTGATCAGTTCCCGGTGAGACTCGGCTCGGTAGCGACGGTTATGTTTAATTCAGTTCAGGAGAAGCGCCAGTATTTGGTGCTTTGTTTGGAGGAAATCAGACACCGACGTCGCTGAAATCCAATCACTCGCCGTTTCAGTGTGAACGCCGAGCCGCGGCGTGTCCTCTGAGTCCGGCCGTGGAAAAGGACTCCTCGGAGAGGT